>NC_072384.2:37585495-37888525 GCF_028885625.2 Pongo pygmaeus | reverse complement strand
AAAAAAAATTAGCCGGGTGTGATGGCAGGCGCCTATGGTCCCAGCTACTCGGGAGGCTGAGGCAGGAGAATGTCGTGGACCCAGGAGGCAGAGTTTGCAGTGAGCCGAGATCACACCACTGCACTCCAGCCTGGGCGACAGAGCAAGACTCCGTTTCAAAAAAAAAAAAAAAAAAAAAAATTAACAGCTAAGGGAATGCTTAATGAAGAAACAAGCTACTGAATTTCGGTGAGAAAGGGCTGTGGCATTTTAACAAACCTGCTTACTATGGCTCCCTCCCCAAGTTTGGTGGTCCGCCCAAGTCATCAGCCCTCATTCCTGATATAGGATGCTGATATATAGTCATTTGCCCTCGTTCTGGTATAGGATGCTGTTACCAAAGAGAGCAAGATGGACCTTATTCTAAAACATATTGTAATGTACTTTGACCAGTCTGGCAATTCCCTGAAGGACTGATTGAAGGGCCAGTTTCACCTGCCTTGGAGCTTCCCCAAGGAAGGGGACAGCATTCTCGGATCTGGCATTTATCAAAAGCATTAAGAGGCAAATGTATTAGTTATAGCCACCTAGAGAAGGAATCAGAGCTGGCACAAGCAATGACCAGGCAAAAACGCGTGGGAAGGAAGAAGCTGGGGAATAAAAGCTTTGAAAAGCTCCCATATATACCAGGAAATCTAGAAAGCTATGGGTATGCCCAGGGCCAAACACATGCTTGAAAACAGGTGGGGGGTGGAGCCAAGATGGCCGAATAGGAACAGCTCCAGTCTATAGCTCCCAGTGTGAGCGACACAGAAGACGGGTGATTTCTCCATTTCCAACTGAGGTACTGGGTTGATCTCACTGGGGAGTGTTGGAAAGTGGGTGGAGGACAGTGGGTGCAGCACACCGAGCGTGAGCCGAAGCAGGGCGAGGCATCACCTCACCCGGGAAGCGCAAGGAGACAGGGAATTCCCTTTCCTAGTCAAAGAAAGGGGTGATAGATGGCACCTGGAAAATCGGGTCACCCCACCCTAATACTGTGCTTTTCCAATGGTCTTAGCAAACGGCACACCAGGAAATTATATCCCGCGCCTGGCTCGGAGGGTCTTACGCCCATGGAGCCTCACTCATTGCTAGCCCAGCAGTCTGAGATCAAACTGCAAGGTGGCAGCGAGGCTGGGGGACGGGCACCTGCCATTGCTCAGGCTTGAGTAGGTAAACAAAGCAGCCTGGAAGCTTGAACCTGGTGGAGCCCACCACAGGGCAAGGAGGTCTGTCTGCCTCTGTAGACTCCACCTCTGGGGGCAGGGCACAGCCAAACAAAAGGCAGCAGAATCCTCTGCAGACTTAAATGTCCCTGTCTGACAGCCTTGAAGAGAGTAGTGGTTCTCCCAGCACACAGCTGGACATCTGAGAACGGACAGACTGCCTCCTCAAGTGGGTCCCTGACCCCCGAGTAGCCTAACTGGGAGGCACCCCCCAGTAGGGGCAGACTGTCACCTCACATGGCCAGGTACTCCTCTGAGACAAAACTTCCAGATGAACAATCAGGCAGCAACATCTGCTGTTCACCAATATCCGCTGTTCTGCAGCCTCCACTGCTGATACCCAGGCAAACAGGGTCTGGAGTGGACCTCCAGCAAACTCCAACAGACCTGCAGCCGAGGGTCCTGACTGTTAGAAAGAAAACTAACAAACAGAAAGGACATCCACACCAAAACCCCATCTGTACGTCACCATCATCAAAGACCAAAGGTAGATAAAACCACAAAGATGGGGAAAAAACACAGCAGAAAAACTGGAAACTCTAAAAATCAGAGTGCCTCTCCTCCTCCAAAGGAACGCAGCTCCTCACCAGCAACGGAACAAAGCTGGACGGAGAATGACTTTGATGAGTTAAGAGAAGAAGGCTTCAGACGATCAAACTACTCCGAGCTAAAGGAGGAAGTTTGAACCCATGGCAAAGAAGTTAAAAACCTTGAAAAAAAATTAGACGAATGGCTAACTAGAATAACCAATGCAGAGAAGTCCTTAAAGGACCTGATGGAGCTGAAAACCAAGGCACGAGAACTACGTGACGAATGCACAAGCCTCAGTAGCCAATTCAATCAACTGGAAGAAAGGGTATCAGTGATGGAAGATGAAATGAATGAAATGAAGCGAGAAGAGAAGCTTAGAGAAAAAAGAAAAAAAAGAAACAAAGCCTCCAAGAAATATGGAATATGTGAAAAGACCAAATCTACGTCTGACTGGTGTACCTGAAAGTGATGGGGAGAATGGAACCAAGTGGGAAAACACTCTGCAGGATATTATCCAGGAGAACTTCCCCAATCTAGCAAGGCAGGCCAACATTCAAATTCAGGAAATACAGAGAATGCCACAAAGATACTCCTCGAGAAGAGCAACTCCAAGACACATAATTGTCAGATTCACCAAAGTTGAAATGAAGGAAAAAATGTTAAGGCAGCCAGAGAGAAAGCTCGGGTTACCCACAAAGGGAAGCCCATCAGACTAACAGCGGATCTCTCAGCAGAAACTCTACAAGCCAGAAGAGAGTGGGGGCCAATATTCAACATTCTTAAAGAAAAGAATTTTCAACCCAGAATTTCATATCCAGCCAAACTAAGCTTCATAAGTCAAGGAGAAATAAATTTCTTTACAGACAAGCAAATGCTGAGAGATTCTGTCACCACCAGGACTGCCCTAAAAGAGCACCTGAAGGAAGCACTAAACATGGAAAGGAACAACTGGTACCAGCCACTGCACAAACATGCCAAACTGTAAAGACCATCGAGGCTAGGAAGAAACTGCATCAACTAACGAGCAAAATAACCAGCTAACATCATAATGACAGGATCAAATTCACATATAACGATATTAACCTTAAATGTAAATGGGCTAAATGCTCCAATTAGAAGACACAGACTGGCAAATTGGATAAAGAGTCAAGACTCATCAGTGTGCTGTATTCAGGAAACCCATCTCACATGCAGAAACACACATAGGCTCAAAATAAAGGGATGGAGGAAGATCTACCAAGCAAATGAAAAACAAAAAAAGGCAGGGGTTGCAATCCTAGTCTCTGATAAAACAGACTTTAAACAAACAAAGATCAAAAGAGACAAAGAAGGCCATTACATAATGGTAAAGGGACCAATTCGACAAGAAGAGCTAAATATCCTAAATATATATGTACCCAATACAGGAGCACCCAGATTCATAAAGCAAGTCCTTAGAGACCTACAAAGAGACTTAGACTCCCATACAATAATAATGGGAGACTTTAACATCCCACTGTCAACATTAGACAGATCAACGAGACAGAAAGTTAACAAGGATATCGTGGAATTGAACTCAGCTCTGCACCAAGCGGACCTAATAGACATCTACAGAACTCTCCACCCCAAATCAACAGAATATACATTCTTCTCAGCACCACATCACACTTATTCCAAAATCGACCACTTAGTTGGAAGTAAAGCACTCCTCAGCAAATGTAAAAGAATAGAAATTATAACAAACTGTCTCTCAGACCACAGTGCAATCAAACAAGAACTCAGGATTAAGAAACTCACTCAAAACCGTTCAACTACATGGAAACTGAACAACCTGCTCCTGAATGACTACTGGGTACATAACGAAATGAAGGCAGAAATAAAGATGTTCTTTGAAACCAACGACAACAAAGACACAACATACCAGAATCTCTGGGACACATTCAAAGCTGTGTGTAGAGGGAAACTTATAGCACTAAACGTCCACAAGAGAAAGCAGGAAAGATCTAAACTGACACCCTAACATCAAAATTAAAAGAACTAGAGAAGCAAGAGCAAACACATTCAAAAGCTAGCAGAAGGCAAGAAATAACTAAGATCAGAGAAGAACTGAAGGAAATAGAGACAAAAAAACCCTTCAAAAAAATTAATGAATCCAGGAGCTGGTTTTTTGAAAAGATCAACAAAATTGATAGACTGCTAGCAAGACTAATAAAGAAGAAAAGAGAGAAGAATCAAATAGATGCAATAAAAAATGATACAGGGGATATCACCAACGATCCCACAGAAATACAAACTACCATCAGAGAATACTATAAACACCTCTACGCAAATAAACTAGAAAATCTAGAAGAAATGGATAAATTCCTCAACACATACACCCTCCCAAGACTAAACCAGGAAGAAGTTGAATCTCTGAATAGACCAATAACAGGATCTGAAATTGAGGCAATAATTAATACCTTACCAACCAAAAAAAGTCCAGGACCAGATGGATTCACAGCTGAATTCTACCAGAGGTACAAGGAGGAGCTGGTACCATTCCTTCTGAAACTATTCCAATCAACAGAAAAAGAGGGAATCCTCCCTAACGCATTTTATGGGGCCAGCATCATCCTGATACCAAAGCCTGGCAGAGACACAACAGAAAAAGAGAATTTTAGACCACTATCCCTGATGAACATCGATGCAAAAATCCTCAATAAAATATTGGCAAACCAAATCCAGCAGCACATCAAGAAGCTTATCCATAATGATCAAGTGGGCTCCATCCCTGGGATGCAAGGCTGCTTCAACATATGCAAATCAATAAATGTAATCCAGCATATAAACAGAACCAACGAAAAAAACCATATGATTATCTCAATAGATGCAGAAAAGGCCTTTGACAAAATTCAACAACGTTCATGCTAAAAACTCTCAATAAATTAGGTATTGATGGGACGTATCTCAAAATAATAAGAGCTACCTATGACAAACCCACAGCCAGTATCATACTGAATGGGCAAAAACTGGAAGCATTTCCTTTGAAAACTGGCACAAGACAGGGATGCCCTCTCTCACCACTCCTATTCAACAGTGTTGGAAGTTGTGGCCAGGGCAATCAGGCAGGAGAAGGAAATAATGGGTATTCACTTAGGAAAAGAGGAAGTCAAATTGTCCCTGTTTGCAGATGACACGATTGTATATCTAGAAAACCCCATCGTCTCAGGCCAAAATCTCCTTAAGCTGATAGGCAACTTCAGCAAAGTCTCAGGATACAAAATCAGTGTGCAAAAATCACAAGCATTCTCATACACCAATAACAGAGAGCCAAATCATGAGTGAACTCCCATTTACAATTGCTTCAAAGAGAATAAAATACCTAGGAATCCAACTTACAAGGGATGTGAAGGACCTCTTCAAGGAGAACTACAAACCACTGGTCAATGAAATAAAAGAGGATACAAAAAAATGGAAGAACATTCCATGCTCATGGGTAGGAACAATCAATATCATGAAAATGGCCATACTGCCCAAGGTAATTTATAGATTCAATGCCATCCCCATCAAGCTACCAATGACTTTCTTCACAGAATTGGGAAAAACTGCTTTAAAGTCAATATGGAACCAAAAAAGAGCCCGCATTGCCAAGTCAATCCTAAGCCAAAAGAACAAAGCTGGAGGCATCACGCTACCTGACTTCAAACTACACTACAAGGCTACAGTAACCAACACAGCATGGTACTGGTACCAAAACAGAGATATAGACCAATGGAACAGAACAGAGCCCTCAGAAATAATGCTGCATATCTACAACCATCTGATCTTTGACAAACCTGACAAAAACAAGAAATGGGGAAAGGATTCCCTATTTAATAAATGGTACTGGGAAAACTGGGTAGCCATATGTAGAAAGCTGAAACTGGATCCTTTCCTTACGCCTTATACAAAAATTAATTCAAGATGGATTAAAGACTTACATGTTAGACCTAAAACCATAAAAACCGTAGAAGAAAACCTAGGCAATAACATTCAGGACACAGGCATGGACAAGGACTTTATGTCTAAAACACCAAAAGCAATGGCAACAAAAGCCAAAATTGACAAATGGGATCTAATTAAACTAAAGAGCTTCTGCACAGCAAAAGAAACTACCATCAGAGTGAATAGGCAACCTACAGAATGGGAGAAAATTTTTGCAACCTACTCATCTGACAAAGGGCTAATATCCAGAATCTACAATGAACTCCAACAAATTTACAGGAAAAAACAAACAACCCCATCAAAAAGTGGGCGAAGGATATGAACAGACACTTCTCAAAAGAAGACATTTATGTAGCCAAAAAACACATGAAAAAAGGCTCATCATCACTGGCCATCAGAGAAATGCAAATCAAAACCACAATGAGATACCATCTCACACCAGTTAGAATGGCGATCATTAAAAAGTCAGGAAACAACAGGTGCTGGAGAGGATGTGGAGAAATAGGAACACTTTTACACTGTTCGTGGGACTGTAAACTAGTTCAATCACTGTGGAAGACAGTGTGGCAATTCCTCAGGGATCTAGAACTAGAAATACCATTTGACCCAGCTATCCCATTACTGGGTATATACCCAAAGGATTATAAATCATGCTGCTATAAAGACACATGCACACATATGTTTATTGTGGCACTATTCACAATAGCAAAGACTTGGAACCAACCCAAATGTCCAATAATGATAGATTGGATTAAGAAAATGTGGCACATATATACCATGGAATACTATGCAGCCATAAGAAATGATGAGTTCATGTCCTTTGTGGGGACATGGATGAAGCTGGAAAGCATCATTCTCAGCAAACTATTGCAAGGACAAAAAACCAAACACCGCATGTTCTCACTCATAGGTGGGAATTGAACAATGAGAACACACGGATACAGGAAGGGGAACATCACACACCAGGGTCTGTTGTGGGGTGGGGAGAGGGGGGAGGGATAGCATTAGGAGATATTCCTTATGTTAAATGATGAGTTAATGGGTGCAGCACACCAACATGGCACATGTATACATATGTAACTAACCTGCACGTTGTGCACATAAACCCTAAAACTTAAAGTATAATAAAAAGAAAAAAAAAAGAAGAAAACAGGTAAGAAGGTCCTAAGCTGGCTGACACTGCTGAGCCAACAGGAAGTGAAGACTAAGGCAGAGTTGCAAATGGCCTGGCTAAGCACTGAAGAAGTGATCCAACAGATAGGCAATCTGAAAAGACTGGAAGAATATTTTTAAGGGTTCTTGTGTTTATGGAAATCAAAAATAGGTTGAAAGTGAAAGGATGAAAAAAGGCATTTCATGCAGAAGAGAGCTGGGTGGCTATGCTACCATAAGACAAAACAGACTTTAAGTCAAAAATTGTTACGAGAGACAAAAGATATTATCTATTGATAAAAGGGTCAATTCATCAAGACGGTGTGACAAGCACAAACATATATACACCAAATAATAGAGCCCCAAACTATATTAAGCAAAAACTAACAGAATTAAAGAGAGAATAGACAATTCTACAATAACAGTTGGAGACAGCAATACCCAACATTCAATAATGCACAGAACGAGGAAGATCAATAAAGAGAAGACTTGAACAGCAGTATAAAATAACTAGATCTAATAGACATTTCACCCATCAACAGTGGAACACATATTCTTCTCAAGTGCATATGGTATGTTCTCAAGGATAGACCATATGCTAGCTAGGCCACAAAACAAGTCTCAACAAATTTAAAAAAATTTAAATTATACAAAATATCTTCTCTGATTGCAGTTGAATGAAACTATAAATCAGTAACAGAACCAAAAATTTTAAAATTCACAAATGTGGAACTACCAAAACTGACTCAAGAAGAAACTGAAAATGTGAACAGACCCCCATAACCATCAGAGACTGAACGCTAATGAAAAAAACTTTCAGCGTGACAACTTGAGGAGTTCCACGGACATACTCCCCAGCAAATTTGGTGAAAAATATAAAAACACTGCTGGAAGCACAGAACAAATGAAGAAACATTTATTCAAGAAAATTTAGTAGAGACTATGAGAAAAGTGAGAGTCTGTGGTCTTTGAACTAGGACCTGCTCTGTCCTAACTCAAGGAGTCAGAAACTCCACTCTAGACTGGTGTAGCCACAAGCACTGTGTTCCCTCTTCCAACAGGTCCAGTCAAAGTCTTCCTGTGACAGGAAGGATGTCAACATTTCTCATCCTGCCTCTAAGGGAGAAGACCACCCTTCATATTGTCTTGTGCCCAATTTCTGCCTCCAAAGAAAAAAGAAGTAAAAACTAAAAGGCAGAAATGAAATCCACAGGCAGACAGCCTGGTACCACGCCCTGGGCCTGGTAGTTAGAAATCAACCCATGACTTAACTGCTTGTGTTATCTATAGATTCCAGACACTGTATGGAAAAGCATCATGAAAATCCCCACACTGTTCTGTTCTGTTCTGTTCTGATCACTGGTGCATGCAGCCCCCAATCACGTACCCCCTGCTTGCTCAATCGATCACGACCCTCTCACGTGGACCCCCTTAAGAGTTGTAAGCCCTTAAAAGGGACAGGCATTGCTCACTCGGGTTGCTCAGTTGTTTGAGATGTAAGTCTGCCGACGCTCCCGGCCGAATAAAGTCCTTTCCTTCCTCAACTCGGTGTCTGATGGGTTTTGTTTGTTTGTTTGGCTCATCCTGCTACACCTCTAGCTACTTAATGCTGATGTTCCAGGTGAACGAAGCCAAGAGGTAGGGGCTGGCTCCCTTCTTCAAATCTGTTACTGCCGGAAAGGTGGAGGCTCTACTTTGGGCATGATGCTGTCGGGGTACCAATCACTGTTGTCTTGGCTTGTAAGCTGTGGGTTCCATACCAGGAGCGTGAAGATAAGAACTGAGGTTACTGCCTCCCTCCAGCTCAGCTCCTACAGTAGAGGTATCACTGGGAAAGAAATACCATTGTTCCTTCCTCCTTACTCCAGAGCCTGGGCTTGGAGATGTCTGCCTGTGGAAAGAAGTGGACCATAAAGCAGACTGCTTTTAATCTCTTCCCAGAGAAACGAACTTCATTTGCAAGGGAACAGGCAAGCATGATCTGAAAAACAGTAGAGGCTGTGAGAGGCAAATGAGAAGAGACTGGAGGAATCAATGGATACAAAGGCTAAACTACAGGACAGTTGATTTGCCCGAAAAAAAAACAGGAAAAGAGACAGCTGAGAGGAGCCCACCTGGGTTCAGAAGAAATTTCAAGCACTGACTTAGGGAACTATTTCTTCAAAGGAAACCAAAGTTGATGAGTCTGTAGAACAACATAATGCCCCAGGGCATTGTTGAAAACAGTGCAATTAGCACTAGATTAATGGACCTTAACAGATGTGTGTAGTCAGGCAAAAATGGAGCCCTGCCAAACCACCATCATCCAGGGTAACTGGGAATACCCAAGGCTGCTTCCCCAGAGGTGCAACATCAGAGGCTTAAGAGTGTGTGTGTGTGTGTGTGTGTGTGTGTGTGTGTGTGTGTGTGTGTGTGTGTGTGTGTGTGTGTGTGTGTGTGTGTGTGTGTGTGTGTGTGTGTGTGTGTGTGTGTGTGTGTGGTGGGGGGAGGGGGCACTAAATAGACTCCACTAAAACAGTCCATAAACAAAATAAGCAAGAAGCAACAGCACGCACTGGAAGGAAGAAACCAGTTCCAAGAATTTCTCAATTTACTACATAAAATATCCAGCTTTGAATAGAAAATTACAAGGCACAAAAAAAACAGAAAGTATGACCCATATGCTGGGGAAAAAACAGATAACAGAAACTGTGATTAAACTTACATGTTGGATTTAACAGACAAAGCATTCCAAATAGCCATTAATAAGTATGTGTAAAGAACTAAAGAAAACCATAATTAGAGGAAGGTATGATGACAATGTCACAAAAAAATTAAAAGAATATCCACAAAAAGGTAAAGGTTATTTTTTTTTTTAAAGAACCAAATAAAAATTCTGGAGCTGAACAATATAACTGAAATGAAAATTCACTAGAGGAGGTCAACAGTAGATATGAACTAATAGAAGAATTAGTGAACCTACAGACAAATCAATAGAGATTATACAATCTAGACAGAAAAATATGAAGAAAAATGAACAGTTTCTCCACTTGTAGAGAAAAATGAAAAGTTCTCTACCTTCAGAGAACTGTAGGACATTATTTTAAGCACACTGACATGTATATAACGGGAGCATCAGAAGGAGAAGAAAGACAAAAGAAGCAGAAAAAAATAACTAAAAAAAAAAAGGCTGAAAACTTCCCAAATTTATTGAAAAGCAATAATATACACATTTAAGGAGCTCAATCAACTCCAAGTAGGTTAAATGCAAAGAAACCCATAAACACATGGATCACAGTAAAAATGCTGAAAAAGACCCCAAAAAAAGCCAGTAGAATGGCTATTCAAAAAAAAAAAAGGAGTGGGGAATCACCTGCATTGACGAGGATGTAGAGAAACTGGAATCCTTGGACATTGCTTGTGGAGATGTATAATGGTTTAACTGCTGTGGAAAACAGTTTAAGGATTCTTCAAAAAATTAAACATAGAATTACCATATGATCCAGCAATTCTACTCCTAGGTATATATCCAAAAGAACTGGAAACAGGTGTTCAAATGACAGAGACATAAATGTTCTTTGCTGCAGTATTCACAATAGCCAAAAGGTTACTAGCTAATAATCCATCCATTGATGGACAATCCAAATGTTCACCAAGCAATAAATGAATTTTTAAAATGTGGTACATGTACACAATGAATTTTCCTTTTTTTAAACAGGGTCTTGCTCTGCCACTCAGGCTGAAATACAGTGATGCAATCACAGCTCACTGCCCACACCTGGGTAATTTTATTTCTTATAGAGATAAGATCTCACTGTTGCTAAGTTTGGTCCTGAACTCCTGGGCTCAAGGGATCCTTCCACCTCAACCTCCCAAAGTGCTGAGATTACAGGTGTAAGCCATTAAGCCTGGTCATACAATGAAATAATATGTAGTCATAAAAAAGAAATAAAGCATTGATGCATGCTACAACATCAATGAATCTTGAAAACATTATGCTAAGTGAAAGAAGATAGGCACGAAAGGCCACATTGTATCATTTCACTTGTATTAAATATCGGGCAGATCCATACATACAAAAAGCAGATTAGTAGTTGCCAGGCCTGTGGGGAGGGGGAAATGGTAAGTAATTGGTTATGGAGTTTCCTCTGGGACTGATAAAATGTTCTGGAACTAGACAGAGGTGCTAGTTGCACAACACTGTCAATGTACTAAGCCACTACTGAACTGTACTTTTTAAAAAAGTAAAAATGATAAATTTTATGTTATACGAATTTTGCCTCATTTTTAAAAAGTACTTGCACATACATGTCCATATGCACATATATACACATTTCATTTGTGATTAAAAAGTAATCAAAGTTGTCCCTTTGTTTCCATGGGAGACTGATTCCAGGACTCCCATGGATACCAAAATTCACAGATGTTCCAGTCCCTTATACAAAATGGCATAATATCTGCATTTCATATACATATATCCTCTGGTATCTTTAGATCATCTCTAGATTACTTAACACCTAATACAATGTAAATGCTATGTAAATAGTTGTTATAGTGTGCTGTTTTATTTGATTTTTAAAATTGTCGTATTGTTAATTTTTTTTCCCAAATATGTTTGATCCACAGTTGGTTGAATCCTCAGATGCAGAATCGGTGGATACAGAGGGTCAACTCTATAAAACATCTTCTATAACTATTGAGTCTATATTAGCCACTATTAGAGAATAAAGTACTAATCGTTATTTTTAATCACCCAAAGGAAAAACTATTAAGTTTCTTTAACAAATGTCTTCAATTGTGCAGTATATCAACAAGTGTGTTAGCTATCAAGCTTCTAGACCAATAAAATATACAAATTACCCAGCAAAGTAGGGTTAAAAAAAATCATGCTGTCTAAAGAGTATTATCAAAATTTTATCCAGTTATAAAATGAGACTGATGCTTATGAGCTACATCTTTCATTGTTATCTGCAATCAGCTCATTCATCTTCTAGGAGGTAGCTTAATCAATTGTGATTTTATTATACACATAGTATTTTTGTTTATTAATTCTGCAATTAACAAATGGTAAATTACTTTACAGTTTTGAAATACTACCATATTTATGCTAAAAGTCCTCTGAACTGCTTCAGGATGTTATAACAAAATACTGCCTGAGGTCAAAACAACTTTATATATATGATGAAAAAGAGTTAATATAATACGTAACTTAACACATAATGTTCAACAGTTTTGCTAAGACTGTACCAGGGAGAATAATTAAGATTCTAATAAGTGTTTATAAAGGTGATAAAATAATAATACACATAAAAATTTCTTAAATCTATTCAAATTAAGTATACAATGACTTTAGGGAAATACAATAAACATTTATTATATGCTTAAATATATCATGCACTCTAATGAACCCTGGGGTACAAAGATAAATAAAACACATTCCCTAGTCTTGGCAAAAACTATAACATAGTAGAGGATACAGACACTGAGATATTTTGAATATGATAATATGAGAGAGAACTGTACAGAGTGATAATGAAGCACTTCAGGACAGAAAGAATGTCCTGAAGATATTCCCTGAGCGATATTCTATAGGAAGCAAACAAGATTATAGAAAGACCACAAACAACAGCATAGACTTTAACAGCAAGAGTTATATACTGAGACCAATGTGAATCAGTGCTTTGCCATGAATTTTGTGATCTTATAGATACTGGGCCTCTCCTTTGTTTATTAAATTATTATAGCACCTCATTGCCCTATGGTTGCTGAGTGGATAATAGGAGATTTTATACACATACACACTCAGCACAGAGTGAGTGCTGGAGTAGAAACAGTAAGTAAAACTTTACTGGTGACAGCTGACGGTAAAGATGGGCAGGGGAGATAAGCCTGGTAATGATCAAAACAATTAATGTATATAAAAAGTACTTAGAGGCTATCATGGGATGTTCTGCTTCTGGGGATAATGGAGTAACTGGCAGGTAAACTAAATTCTGCTGAGAAATAGAAAAACTTGAATAAAAATAAGTATGTTTAAAGGTATCTAGAGCTGCTCAAGCAATCAGGACAAAAGGTCACAAGATTCTAGAGAAGGGAGAACAACCAAAGGTGGGCTGGCATTTCAAGTCATTACAGAAGTAAAAAACGAAAACAAGGCCCGGCGCTGTGGCTCATGCCTGTAATCCCAGCACTTTGGAAGGCCAAGGCGGGCGGATCACGAGGTCAGGAGATCGAGACTATCCTGGCTAACACGGTGAAACCCTGTCTCTACTAAAAATACAAAAAAAATAAAATAAAAAAAAATAAAAAAAGCCGGGCGTGGTAGTAGGCCCCTGTAGTCCCAGCTACTCGGGAGGCTGAGGCAGGAGAATGGTGTGAACCTGGGAGGCGCAGCTTGCAGTGAGCCAAGATCGTGCCACTGCACTCCAGCCTGAGCGACAGAGTGAGATTCTGTCTCAAAAAAAACCACAAAAAAACAAAAAAAACAAACAAAAACAAACAAAAAACAAAAAAACAAAAAAACAAAGCAAACAAAAATAAATAAATAAATTGGGCTGACAGACTATAGCCACTTTTCTCCACAAGAATATTTGCAGATTCTAACCATAATGCAAGAGCGAGAATCCATACTTTACCCAGACAGAGCCACTGCCATGGGGTGAAACTATCAGCAAAGATTCTATTGGTCTTATGGCGCTGGAGATTAAACAGGATACCCAAGGGGCTAAGATCCTGGTGAGGTGCTCTTTAAGACTTCTGCCAAATACTGACTTTGCATGCAGCAGGAAGCCAAGAGGCAAAGTTTTCAGACATCTTATACTACAGACGAGACAAGGATTAGAGTTCAGATTTGCCAGAGAGAGTGTCCCAAGACTTTAAGACTCTAAATTGAAACGCCTGTAAAGTAAAACTAGACTGTATGAAGACAAATCAAATGTACAAATAGCCTTAAAACAGTCTTGATTAACTTTAGTCCCTGGCTGGATAAAAGTTATCAGCTCCCACACTAACATGTCTAAGAAAAGAAAAAATAAATCCTGTCTAAAAGATTATCATCTGGAGCCTTTACAATTTTTACAATGACAGTTATTCAATCAAAAATTATCAGGCTGCCAAAAAACAGATGCTTATGAATAAAAGCTAGGAGGAAAAAAAACCCCAACAGACAACAGAGTTTTACCAATAATTTAATTTTAAAAGAATTAAATGGAAATTCTAGAACTGGAAAATAACTGAAATTACTACTTAAGTTGAATAGATTAAACAGCAAAAGGTAAGACTAGAAAACTTTTCAAAAGATCAATGAAGGTATTTTCACTAAACCAGAGAAAAAAATACAGGTTATTACAAAGAGCCTAAGGCAAACGTGAGACACAGTGCAAGAGTCTAACACCTATTTAGTGGAGTCACAGAAGAAAAAGAGAGAAGCAATATTTGAAGAGGTAAGTAAGAATTTTCCAAAACTGGCCAATGAAAAATTGTAATATCTTGGGGCTTAAATATAAGTAGAATTAAAATGCATGCCAACAGTAATGTAAAAACCATGAGGGATAAATGGAGTAAAAAGTTCTTCATGGGGAAAAAGGTATTCTAAGGTTTTAGCATTCTTGGGAAAGTGGGGTAAAAATAAAGATTGGTAGTAGCTCAAGTAACTCCATCTAGTATACTGTAATCTCTACAGTAACCACTACAAGAAAAGACAGCGTAACTAAAAATAAAATAGATTTTAAAAAGGAGAGAAAAAGGGAAAGATTGTAGATAAGTATATATTATTTATAATTACATTTATACATAAGCCCAAATACTCCAACTGTTAGACTAGATCAAAATCAGAATTTATTAATGTAATTTATCCCATTAACAGAAAAAGGAGGGAAAAGATCACTTTGATAGTTACAGAAAAAGCATTTGATAAAATTCAATACCCATTCAGGATGAAAACGCTACAAACTAGGACTAAATCCTTAATTTTAAAAGTGTCTTAAAACACACACACACACAAACACTCTCTCTCTCTCTGTCTCTCTCTACAGTAAGGTTTCCCTGAGAAACGGGAATGAGACAAGAAGACCACTACTACCACTTCCATTCAACATGTACTAGAGGTCCTATCCAGTACCTTAAGGCAAAAATAAATGAAGGAAAAGTATAAGAATTGGAAAGGCATAAAGAAAATGGTCACTATTCACAGTTAACATGCTAGAGTCAGACAAACTAACAGGAATAACAAGGAAGTTTGTCAAGGATGCTGTATAGAAAGTCAGCATATAAAAATTCATTATATTTTTATGTTAGCAACAATCGGAACACAAAAATTTTAAAAGATACCAAAGTATAATTTAAAAGTCTACTTCCTAGAAATAAATCTAATGAAGGATGCCATCTTTACACTGAAAACTACAAAATGATATTAAGAGAAAGTACAGGTAAGCTAAATTAATGAAGGGATATACAGTATTCATGAATTAGAAAATTCATTATTGTAAAGACATCAATTTTAATATATTCAGACTGACTTCAACCATTGTGGAAAACAGTGTGGCAATTCCTCAAAGACCTAAAAACGTAACTACCATTCGACGCAGCAATCCCATTACTGGGATATAGCCAAAAGAATATAAATCATTCTATCACAAAGACACATGCACACATATGTTCACTGCAGCACTATTCACAATAAAGACATAGAATCAACCTAAATGCCATCAACGGTAGACTGGATTACAAAAATGTTGTACTCCACAGAATACTACACAGCCACATAAAAGAACGAGATCATATCCTTTGCAGCAACATGCATGGAGCTGGAGGCCATTATCCTTAGCAAACTAACACACGAACAGAAAACCAAATACCACAGGTTTTCACTTGTAAGTGGCAGCTAAAAGATGGAAACACATGGACACACAGCAGGAAACAACATACACAGGGGCCTATTAGAGGGTAAAGGGTGGGAGGAGGGAGAGGATTAGGAAAAAGAACTAATGGGTACTAGGCTAACTAATACCTGGGTAACGAAATAATCTGTACAACAAACCCTCATGACAGGAGTTTACCTATATAACAGACCTGCACATGTACCCCTGAACTTAAAATAAAAGTTTAAAAAAAGTACGTATTTTCAGACTAACATATAAACTCAATGTAATAACAATAAAAATCCCAATGCTGCTTTTTGTGGAAACTGACAAGTTGATTCTACAACTTACATGGAAATGCAAATGGGTCAAGAATACCAAAGCAATCATGAACAACAAAGTTGAAAGACTTAGAAGTAGAAAACATAAACCTAAAATATAGCAACTGTAATTAGGACAGAGTGGTACTAGAGGAAAAACAGAGAAGTTGACTAATGAAAAAGGAGAGTCCAGAAGCGCGTGTGCGTGCACACACACACACACACACACACAGGCACATGCATACACACATACACATACCTACACAAACAGTTCATTTATGTCCAAGGTAACAATGAAGTACAATATGGAAACGGGGTGGTCAAAAACATATTCAAAAGGGCCATAAAGAATACATCATATTCATTATAGCTTTATAGAAGTACACACAGAAAAATGATACGAGATGGGTATTACTTATTGGCTTTCTATGAGCCCAATTATGCAAAGAGCTCTACTATTCCAGCAGGTGCTTCCTAAGAGGGACAACCATTTCTAGTAGCTAACTTCTCTCTGCAAGTATACTTTCTACTCATTCCAGCAAGCCACTAACAAACTTCTTCACCAAGAGCTTTCAATTCATAATTTTTCTCCCCAAATATTACAAAGAGAACTATTTTGAAATTTGTTTTATAATAATCTGCTTCACAGACAACTTTGCAGAAACTTATCTGTCCTATAAGGAAGGGGCTATCTAAAATGTATAAATAACATTTTCCTGAAGAGAGGCAATTTAAAAACAATGAGAACAGATTTTTTCAATATGCCAGGCTTAAGTATTTGTCTAATTAATTCTCAAATTAACTCTAAGAGGAAGATAATAACTGCCTCTGTCAATATTATAGATAAGTAAACTAGGTCGCAAAAATGCAAAGTAACCTACCCAAAGTCCTAGCACTAAAATTTGGCAGCGCTTGACTGGATTTGAGTTGAAGCTTACACTAAATTCTTTCAGACATGTCCTTTCCAGCATGTAAGTAACAGATAATGCTTGGTTTTAATAACCCAGAACAAAAGGGAGTCATACTGTCTTGTCAATTCATATGTGACAAAATATACAGTTTTTCTATTAATTTTCTGATTTCTAGATACCTGAGTCATATATTGCACCCAAGATGGAACTTTGAGAAAAATGTATATGATTCAAGGCAGTGAAATGAACACATTTATCAATCTCTTTTATTTCCCAACACGATACTCAATGAGATGACAACAAATTTTTACAAAAAAATAAACCAATAACAACGTTAGAAAATAAGAAAGGGTGTGACACTGGTACATCAGACATTTTTAAAAATTCAAGTCAGAGGAATGGCAATAAATTAGCAGAGATATAAAGGTAGATAAATCACAATCCAGGGTACTGTAAGTATCCATGTTTCTTTCAAGGAGGCCTGAAGAAAAATTAACCTTTCATCACATACACAAAGAGCAGGAAAACGCCAAGTGGCAAGCCTCAGAGTAATTATTTTAGAAACGGTATTTAGGCTAGATGAGACAGCTGGGGCTCTACCCTTCCCCAAGGGTGGCAGTTGTAGCTTTTACCATCACGCCAAAACCCAACAATTGCCCTCTAAAGGAAGAGGGCCACCTGTCTGGGTATGTTTCTTGTGAGAGCACCAATTCCTGAGAGACAAACAGGATACAGGTTGGACTAACTCTCAATATCATAGCACACATTAGGAACCAGATGCGAAGAAAAATAAGGAGAAAAGATAACTTCTAACAGAAGTAAAATAGTATTAGAGCACTCTCCCACACAAAATAAAGCCCTTCTTACTTTGACATGTGTAACAGTTCCCAACTTACGCATGCAACTTCAGGGAAGTCATCATGTTGAGACACCTTGCCCACTTATACCGAAAGTGTCCATAACCTTCCCATTCAAGGAAGAGGATGCTGGGGAAACAGATCTACACAACTGCCCTGAAAACCATGACAGCCAGATATCATCTTTTAGCAACACAGTCCCTCATCCTCATATATGAATGGAAAGCCAAGGATAACAGACATTTGGAGAAAACTAATAGATAAAAGAGAAGGTCCAAAATGGGAAGAAAAAAATTAACAAAGAACTCTCATAGAAATGGAGACAATTCAGGGGACTGAATGGTATACTTTTAAAAAATTTCTCATAAAGTACAATTGAATAAGACAAGAACAAGCTGCTTTGAAAAAGTGGTCAGAAACAAAGACTTCTTGATTAAAAATAAATGACAAAATAAGTTTAATGTGCAAGATAGATAATAATATAGTCATAACTGATGCATGAGTAGAAAATAAAAGATAAAGACGACTTCTGAGGAGACAGATTAAAAACACAAACATAGGAAATATGAGAAATGAGAGAACTGTGGGTCAGATTGAGGAGGTCCAGTATTGATCTGACAGGTGAACTTAAAGAAGGTAAGACTAGGAACAACAGAGATATATAAAGAGAAAAACACAAGATTATTTCCATAATCTGAAGGGAGACACAAGTTCATAGACAGGCCTCATTAACTGCCAAGAATGATTACTGAAAAAAGATCTATACCTAGACACATCTGGATAAAACTTCAAAATTCCATTAAAAAAAGAAAATCCTAAAACTTCTATGTTATCTACAAAGGAACAAGTCAGACTAAAATCTGAATACTGTATTAAGGCAAGGGGTAAATGCTGTTAAGAAAAAAAAACCTGAACTTAGAATTCCATACTCAGGTTGGGTGCCATGGCTACTGCCTGTAATCCCTGCACTTTGGGAAGTCGAGGCAGGTGGATCACTTGAGGTCAGGTGTTTGAGATCAGCCTGGCCAACACGGTGAAACCCTGTCTCTACTAAAAACACAAAAATTACCCGGGTGTGGTGGCAGGTGCTGTAGTCCCAGCTACTTGGGAGGCTGAGATAGAAGAATTGTTTGAACCCAGGAGGTGGAGGTTGCAGTGAGCCAAGATTGCGCCACTGCACTCCAGGCTGGGTGACAGAGTGAGACTCTGTCTCAAAAAAAACAAAAAAACAAAAAAACAAAAGAAAAATTCCATACTCAAATTTATTCAAGAACGAGGACCAAATAAAGGACATTTTCAGACAACACATACTTGAAAAGTTTGACATCCTATATTTAAAATGTATTCTGAACCCAATTAAACTCTGAATTTTTTTGTATGGCACACCCTTATGAGTAAAAAAAATCAGAATATACTCTTAGTATAGTTTTATAAAATATATACATCACTATATTAATATATGTATTGTAAAACATACCAAAAATTAAAAATTATAGATAAAAATTAACACGTGATTTAATTTCTAATAAATCCTGATATTCCCCTAAATTATTTTGCGTGCCTCCTTTTATATGAATGTCTCATTTTAAAGACCACAGCTCTAACCAAATGAAGAAGAAAACATGGAAGTGAAGACAACAGAGCTGAATAACCTCAGAAGAAGAGTAGGAAACAACAACAACAATCAGATGAGAATCCACTAGAATTTTCCACTTGGAAAATTTTCAATTGATGAAATTTTCATGTACACAGGATTACATTTCAGACTCTGTGGGGCCATTCCACTTTGTTCTAAAGTAAATATTCATATAATCATCTATTTCTAGATTTAAAAAATCATTAGAATTGATTTAAAAAGTAAAAAAAGTTATAGTCAGAACAAAATGCAAATACCTTGATGATGCAAAATTAACAACTAATTAAAATTGGGAGATTGAAGGAGTAAGGAAAGGAACAAGAATATGATTCAGAAACATGGGTAATACTATCTAGAGCTAATAAAGAACATACAGAACATTATAGAAACCACTAACACAAGTAAAAGCAAGCACAATAAAACTGGGAGTGAAGGTGAGAATGGATGATACCCTATTGTCTCTACTCTCTCATGTAATGCAAAAATTGATACAACTACAACTTTTTTTTTTTTTTTTGAGACAGGTTCTCATTCTAACTCAGGATGGAGTGCAGTGGCACAATCAAGGCTCACTGCAGCCTCAACCTCCCAGGCTCAAGAGATCCTCCTGCCTCAGCCTCTTGAGTAGCCTGGACTACAGCCATGTGCCACCATACTTTGCTAATTGTTTTTTGTGTTTTGTTTTTTGTTTTTTGTTTTTTTTTCTACTTTTTTACTGATGCAGGTCTTGCTGTTACCTAGGCTGGTTTCAAAGTCCTGGCCCTTAGCAATCATCCTGGCTCACAAAGTGCTGGGATTACAGGTGTGAGCCACTATGCCCAGCCACAACTTCTATTTTTAAAAAAGCACTATTAAGTAGGAAGAAAAGCAGTATATAACACAGTGTGTCAATTACCTGGAAAACTGAAATCAGTTATTGACTGCCAGTCAGCTCACGTGAAACACTTCTACCACCCTGATACAGTTTGGCTCTGTGTTCCCACCCAAATCTCATCTTGTAGCTCCCATAGTTCCCATGTGTTGTGGGAGGAACTCGATGGGAGACGGGTCATGGGGGCGGGTCTTTCCCATGCTGTTCTCATGATAGTGAATGAGTCTCATGAGATCTGATGGTTTTAAAAACCGGAATTTCCCTGCACAAGCCCTCTTCTCTTGTCTGCCGCCATGTGAGACATGCCTTTTGCCTTCTGCCATGATTGTGAGGCTTCCCCAGCCACGTGGAACTGTAAGTCCAATTAAACCTTTCTTTTGCAAATTGCCTGGTCTCACGTATGTCTTTATCAGCAGCATGAAAACGGATTAATATAGTAAATTGGTACCAGTAGAGTGGGGCGCTGCTGAAAAGATACCCGAAAATGTGGAAGCAGCTTTGGAACTGGGTAACAGGCAGAGACTGGAACAGTCTGGAGGGCTCAGAAGGAGACAGGAAAATGTGGGAATTTGGAACTGGGTAACAGGCAGAGACTGGAACAGTCTGAAAGGGCTCAGAAGCAGACAGGAAAACAGGGAGTTTGGAATTTCCTAGAGACATGTTGAATGGCTTTGACCAAAATGCTAATAATGATATGGACAATGAAATCCAGGCTGAGGTGGTCTCAGATGGAGATGAGGAATGTGTTAGGAACTACAGCAAAGGTGGGTCTTGTTACATTTTAGCAAAGATACTGGTGGCATTCTGCCCCTCCCTAGAGATTTGTGGAACTTGGAAGTTGAGAGAGATGACTTAGGGTATCTGGTGGAAAAAATTTCTAAGCAGCAAACCATTCAAGAGGTGACCTGGGTGCTGTTAAAGGCATTCAGTTTTATAAGGGAAACAGTTTATAAATGTTTGGAAAATTTGCAGCCTGACAATGTGAAAGGAAAGAAAATCCCATTTTCTGAGGAGAAGTTCAAGCCAGCTGCACAAATTTGCATAAGTAATGAGGAGTCGAATGCTAATTCCAAGACAATGGGGAAAATGTCTCCAGGGCATGTCAGAGACCTTTGCAGCAAGCAGCCCCTCCCATCTCAGGCCTGGAGGTTTAGAAGGAAAAAATGATTTCATGGGCTGGGACCAGGGTCCCTCTGCCCTATGCAGTCTAGGGACTTGGTGCCCTGGGTCCCAGCCGCTCTAGCTGTGACTAAACAGGGTCAACGTACAGCTCAGGCTATGGCCTCAGACGGTGGAAGCCCCAAGCCTTGGTAGCTTCCATGTGGTGTTCAGCCTGCAGGTGCACAGAAGTCAAGAATTGAAGTTTGGGAACCTCTGCTTAGATTTCAGAAGATGTATAGAAACACCTGAATGCCCAGGCAAAAGTTTGCTGCAGGGGTGGGGCTCTCATGGAGAACCTCTGCTAGGGCAGTGAGGAAGGAAAATGTGGGGCCAGAGCCCTCCCCCAACAGAATCCTACTGGGTCACCTCTCAGTGGAGCTGTGAGAAGAGGGCCACCATTCTCCAGACCCCAGAATGGTAGATCCACTGACAGTTTGTACCATGCACCTGGAAAACCCGCAGACACTCAACACCAGCCTGTGAAAGCAGTCAGGAGGGAGGCTGTACCCTGCAAAACCACAGGGGCAGACCTGCTTGAGACCATAGGATGTTGCATCAGCATGGCCTGGATTCAAGACATGGAGTCAAAGGAGATCATTTTGAAGCTTTAAGATTTGACTGCCCTGCTGGATTTTGAATTTGCAGGGGGGCCTGGAGCCCCTTTGTTTTGGCCAGTTTCTCCCATTTGGAACAGCTATATTTACCCAATGCCTGTACCCCCACTGTATCTACGAGGTAACTAACTTGCTTTTGATTTTACAGGCTCATAGGTGGAAGGGACTTGTCTCAGATAAGACTTTGGACTGTGGACTTCTGAGTTGAGACTTTGGGGGTTAACTACTCAAAACCAGTTGGAAAGGCATGATTGGTTTTGAAATGTGAAGATACGAGATTTGAGAGGGGCCAGGGGCAGAATGATATGGTTTGGCTCTGTGTCCTCACACAAATCTCATCTTGTAGCTCCTATAATTCCCATGTGTTGTGGGAGGGACCTGGTGGGAGATGACTAAATCATGGGGGTGGGTGTTTTTCGTGATGTTCTTGTGACAGTAAGTCTCATGAGATCCCATGGTTTTAAAAACAGGAATTTCCCTGCACAAGCTCTCGTCTGCTGTCATGTGAGACGTGCCTTCTGCCATGATTGTGAGGCTTCCCCAGCCACGTGGAACTGTAAGTCCAATTAAACCTTTCTTTTGTAAACTGCCCAGTCTCAGGTATGTTTTTATTGGCAGTGTGAAAACGGACTAATATACATCCCCATTAGCCTACTTCATTTATTGTCTTTTACTATAGAGTTTATGTGCATGGCTGTGGTATTACCTAAGTATAATATCATCTCTAGTTTATTAATTTCTGTAAGGCAAAGCTAGCACAACACTCAGTGTTGGTTTAAAAATAAAATGAAAAAGGAAGGCGGCTAGTTACGTGTTTTGAGAGAACTAATGGAATAGCTAATTTTGACCTACACATGAAAACAGAAAGTCCATCTTGTAGTTTTAATTACTCAAAACCAGTTTACTTAAAGTTGACTAAAATGTGTACTAAATGGAGAGGCTCCGCTCTGAAATAGAAACAGCTGTGTCTTTCAGCAGACTGATTAGACTAAGTGGCATTGCTGGACACCACTGCTATTGAAAAGAACGTGCAGGGGCAAGAAGAGGGGGTGGTTAAAGATACAGTAATGGCAACAGCTGAACCCTCAAGAAAAAAAAATTGTCTAAGGACAGGAAAAAATATTCCTTCTTCTTAGTTATATATATTTCTATTTAAAGGGGAAGCCAACAGAGCTGGGGGAAAGGAAGGGAGTGATGGGTATACTGAAGTAACTGGCGTTGGTAATATATTTACACAGGACCCCAGTTTAAAAAAAAAAGGGTGGGGGTGAACAAATACCTTCATTTACCTTATGGTCTACTTACCTGGGTCCTTGAGGCATAAGTGAAATAGCTATTCTGTAGTGTGAGCTCTCTGCCCCAAACAAAACGCAACCTCCCTTCAAAGTCTGACAGGTTTTTTCAGTCAATTGTATCAGGTTGAATGACATGACACTGACATTTTTGTATGTCAAAAGCAGAATACTGGCAATTTCATGTGGTTCTAAAGCAACAATCCCCGCCTCTAAGTGATTACAATGATAGACCTTAAGGCTTTCTGTTTTTCTAGGGCAGTAAGTCCCAAAGTTAAGTGTGCAGTAGAATCACCTTGGAGGGCTTGTTAAAACAAATTGCTGGGCTTCAATCCGGGTGTTAAGGGTTCAGCAGGTCCAGGTCGGGTTCCCAAATTTGCATTTCTAACAAAGTCTCAGGTGGTCCTGGGATCTCACACTAAGAACCTCTGTTCTAGTCTGAAGGCTGAACTAGGAAGCTATCAATACCACTAAAACAAAAAAAAAAACTCATCATCATTCCCCCAGGTGTTCATTTGTCCTCCATCTCTGAATAAGTCTTCCATTTTACTTGGGTACTATGCTGAGGAACTGGCCTACTTTCAACTTCTTTTTTGGGGGGTCTTATTCCAATGTTGAGGAATCTCTTTTGAAGTCCACAACATCCTCCAACACTGAAAGCAAGGAGGTAGTTTTAATTACATTTTATAGATACATGAAAAGTTTACAAGGGTAAAGACTTCCAGATATTTTTGGAACAACTCTTTTTCTACTTGATAATTCCTAAAAGCTATTAACACATGCTGTTATAAAAGAGAAGATTTAGAGCCTCTGTTTACTGCTGCCTTGTCACTTACTGCCAGGGTTCTCCCACACACACAAAAAAACAACTAAAAATTAAACTAAGAGTGAACCCCTGTGTACACAATATAACCCCACAAAATCACTTCATTTCTGTTGCTTTAATGTATTTTCAAAGAAAAGATTAAAAGCAAGAAATCATCTAACAACATTTCTAGATACAGGCATAATGTCATTTTCCATGGCAACAGTAAAAATGGAAGGAAAAAAAAAAAAAAGCTCTGGGGTCCATGTGCTGAGATACCTGGATTCTACTTCTACCCATTTCACGTTTCAGGCTATGTACTCTTTGGCACATCACTGAGCTTCTGGCTACAGACAGAACTGGAGGCAAGAATTGCTATATTCTGTCCAGTTCTACCATAAGTTAATGCAGATTCATAAACTGTAGTGTTAAGATTCACTCAACATCACCAAATAATTTCCTCACACTGCAATTACCTTCTTTTAAAATATCAACTACAGGTCATTGCAGAACCTGATTACTTTTCCTACAGCATAACATATTAAAGATATTCTGGATCTCTGGAAACCATTTTTTAAAATCATCATTTGCAAACAACTACATTTATATGGCATGCTAGTTGTGACAAGTCCAATTTTTTCTATTATGTATTAATAATATTGTATAAACAAGGCATATAAGAAAAGACGAAGCCCAGTGTATCTATGTTAATAGTCTTATACAGTATTAGGATTTTTAAAAATCAACTTTATTCAGTTAGCATCACAGTTTATAACTACAACTATAAGAGGTAAGATTTCAAATTACAGTAATACATAAACAGGGTAGTAAACTACAATGGGCCAGACTAGCAGTTAGGTGACTACTCACAATGGAAAGTTGCACAGCCTCTTCTTTTTTTAAAAAATCATTCATTCATTTGTTCACTCTCTTTCTCTCTTATTCATTGACCCATTTGAGTATTTTTGGGGAACCTACACTAATGTAGGCCATGTAGAAACAAGGAAGAACAACACAAAGACAGCCTATAACCTCATAATTTGAACTAGCTCTCAGAGGTCCTCCAGATAAAATCTACAACTTCCAATGTGCTTAAGTGAATAAACAAAATAGCAAAACTTGACCAGCCTTTTTTGGTGAAAATTACAAATAGCTGAAACCAAATGCTGTGACCCAAATGTATGTCTGTGTACATGTATGTATGCAGGTATGTATATATTTTTAAGCAACACAAACATGATAAAAGGAACAGGATCATCCAGATACTCTTAATGCCAAAGCAGTACCTTCAAGTTCACTATAGTCTCTAAAAACAAATTTACTTGAGCACTGGCCTACCAAGTTTTGCAAATTTCAGCAATGGCTTAAAGCTCTTAAAAGACAGAAGGAATCAGAAATTACCTATGCATAATTAGTCTTTTATAAAACATTATGGAATACAAAAATATACATTTTTGATATAACAAAATTTAGTCAATTTAATTCAAGCTCTAGTTTATAAACTATAGTAATACACTTCTTTTACTCAGCTCATAGAGTAGGCTATTTCACCTAATAAGTGATAGATAATTTAACCTTATCTCTTTAAGCACCAACACTGCATTTTAATCTTAAATGTCACCTCTTCTGTAAAACTTTCCCTAACCACCCTTTGTCCCTATACCATTTTCCTGGGTAAAAATTACTCCCTAGCTACCTGGGACTTTCACAAAAAATGCCACCCACATAGAATTAATCAAATGTATTGTAGTTAATAGTACAATAATCTGTAAGAGTTTGCTTTACACATCAAACCAATTTTTTTATTTTAAAATTTATTATTTTTTATTTTATTTTTCTGACAGAGTCTCACCCGGTCACTCAGGTTGGAGTGCAGTGGTGTGATCATGGCTCACTTCAGCCTTGACCTCCCAGGCAAGCAATCCTCTCGCCTCAGCCTCCCATGTAGCTGGCACTACAGGCGCATGCCATACCTGCATAATTTTATGTCTGTTTTGAGACGGGGTCACACTATGTTGCCCAGGCCAGTCCTGAATTCCTGGGCTCAAGTGATCCTACCACCTAAACTTTATTCTTCACATACATTATTTCATTTGATCCTCTAGACAAACCTGTTAAGTATTTACTTCTATTCTACATATAGGGAAAGTGAAACACAGAAAAGCAATGCTACTTAAGGTGTTTTTTCTTTTAAGCCCAACAAATCAGAAATTGAATCCAGAATTTTTAAGTGAAAACACTACGATTTTTTCCAATTCATTGAATACGCTAAGCTCCTTGAGATTACTATATTTCCATCTTTATGCAACCACTGCCTAGTATAGAACGTGACAGAGAGTAAGCAAAGATATGCTGACTGGATAAGAAGTCAACCACTAGTAAAGAATTAGATGTTTACAAAACAGTACATAATTTAATGCCTTCTAAAATAAAGCACCAAAAATAATTTAGTATTACAGAATGATCCAGAGAACACCATCACAGTTAAAAGTTTAGTTTCTGATATCAGACTTGGGTTCAATCCCAAAGCAGTGTAAGGTCTCTGGGTCTCAGTTTTCTTGTCTATAATATGGGAATAATAAATGGCAATTATCTCAAATGACTGGTATATTGAATGGGAATGTACAGAAGACACCTAATACAGTGTCTGGTAGATAGAAAGCACTCAATAAATTATTCATATGAGTATCAATATAAAACTCTAAGATAGAGCTTGTTTACAAAATAGAAATAATCTTGGGAACTATGAAAGACAGCAGAGTTAAATATGTCCAAATATAGTTTTAAAGGTTTTATTCTTGCTGTTTAAACTTTTATTGCTTGGCTCTCCATCAGGTATACACCAGCTATCAGTTCTGCTCTTCTCACACTGCTTATCTCTAGTAGCTCCAATCTGCCTTTTAATACAAGCAATGTGGAGGTGCAGTTGGAAAAAGACATACTGATGTCTAACATGTCCCTTAGGAATTGTATAACCTTTGAGGGAACTTTCTGGAGTAATGGAAATGATCTATATCTTTATTTGGCTGTTGTTACAATGGTGAATAGCTCCTTCAAAACTCACTGAAATGTATTTGTAAAGTCTGTGTATAAAACTTTGTAAATTAAAGAAACTTAGGTTTTATATTCTTGAACAAGTTACTTTCCTTTTCTGGCCCTTAATTTTCTCATTTTCAGAAAGAGAATAATTCTTTACTCATAAAAGTCATATTACAGGAGTATTACAGGAGATAAGGTCTATAAAGTACTTAGGGTAGTTCCTGCACCGTTATTGCCAATTCTGGATCTACTAATATTAACCCTAAGCATTTTTCAAATTTACCTTAGTTTTAAAACAAATTCATCTATAATAAAAACTATGTTCTCTCCCTCTCCCTTCTCTCATTCTTCCCTAACCTCTTCTGTTTCAGAACAATTTGGCTAACATTTCATTAAAGCTTCCCCCACTTCCAAAGTTTTTCTTTTTTTTTTTTAACAAAATCATAATAGAGTCATTTGCCTTCATTATTTCTCTTCCTTCTTCATTTACCAAGTCAGAATTTCTTTTTTTTTTCTTTTTTTTTTGACACAGAGTTTCGCTCTTGTTGCCCAGGCTGGAGTGCAATGGCACAATCTCGGCTCACTGCCACCTCCGCCTCCCAGGTTCAAGTGATTGTCCTGCCTCAGCCCCGCAAGTAGCTGGGATTACAGGCACGCGCCACCACACCCAGCTAATTTTTGTATTTTTAGTATTTTGTATTTTTGCATCATGTTGGCCAGGCTGGTCTTGAACTCCTGACCTCAGGTGATCTGCCCGCCTCGGCCTCCCAAACTGCTGGGATTAAGGCATGAGCCACCGTGCCCCGGCCTAGGTCAGGTTTTTTTTTTTTTTGAGACGGAGTCTCGCTCTGTCACCCAGGCTGGAGTGCAGTGGCACGATCTTGGCTCACTGTAAGCTCACCTCCTGGGTTCACGCCATTCTCCTGCCTCAGCCTCCCAAGTACCTGGGACTACAGGCACCTGCCACCACACCCGGCTAATCTTTTGTATTTTTAGTAGAGACGGGGTTTCACCATGTTAGCCAGGATGGTCTCGATCTCCTGACCTCGCGATCCTCCTGCCTCAGTCTCCCAAAGTGCTGGGATTACAGGCGTGAGTCACCGCGCCCGGCCAGAAATTTTTTACTTAAAATTACTGAAGATTTCTTTACCCATCTTGCCCCAAAATTAATCTGCTACAACTCAATCCTCAAAAGCCTAATGCTCCAATGAAAGGAAACAACAAAGTAAGCAGCAGTCAGAGATCAGAGGTGTAATAATTGTCGAAAGTTCTAAAAGATATGCATCGATTCCACAATATCCTCCTGCCAACCTCTAAAAATCAAGAATATTCTAACATCCCAACCACCCTCTATAATCCATCAAGAAACTGTCATCCACCTATTTATGTAAAAATTATGTAATTTATTTCCCGTATTATGCCTGTAAACACAAACATGTCTCATTATAGTTATGGTACTTAATTCCATCTTTGAAAATATAACTGTGTTAAAGTAACAGTTCTTTTACTAGTTTTCAAATCAGTTTTTTAAATGTCTAAGCAATGCTCTTTGTTCTAGAATTCCAGGACACTGGCACAATTTCACATTTGTCTAGCATTTACGGAATAAACATTTATTAAGTACCTAAATAGGTCAGGCACTGGTGAAACAAAGATTATGAAGATAAGGTTAAAGAGGTAAATACTCAATTAAAGCAGATAAACCAGAACTGCTCAAATAATATTCTTTTCTTACCCCCGTGAAGGATCTAGAAAAAAGGAATATGGAGCAATTAGAGTTCTTTCAACTCCCTGATGTTGTTTCCAGACCACTTTTCCAGCCTTCTTCCAAAACTGTTTGGCAACTGTGTGAGTCAAATGCTATACCCTCTTCCCCTCTTTTCCCTGGCTATCACGGGCTCACCTCTTCTATTAATAGTTAGGTTCCCTTATTGAGGACTTCATCAGTACTTGTCTCCCTCCACAGTTTTCTTCACTACTTCTATCATCACCTTGGATGAGTGTACCCTGTGGATTTTCAACCTACCAGCATCAAATTCCTTGACATTCCTGAATGATCTCACCCACATAACATTATAGCAATCTTTTCCAAACAAACTTATTACCTAGAATAGCTTGACCAACTCTGAAAATAAACCTCAGTATATCTTTTACAACAGACTTTATTCCCGTTCTGTCACCAATTTAATCCCTCAATATCTCTTATTACCAATACTTCCTTAGCCCCTTCCCATTTTTTTTAAGTCATTATTCCCATTATGGCTTCAACTTCCTTCCTTGTCAAACCTCAAACCCACAATGCATCACCACTTCAAATACGCTCTAGCAAGCATGGTTAACATTTCACTCCTTTGTTCTCTTACCGCAACCATCCCGTAAACCCTCCACTCCATATCAATCTAACCACCCACTGTCTGCTTCTTTGAGCTGATGAACAATGCTGTAAAAAAATTTTAAAAAACAGAATAGCAGCTTCATAAGTTATGCTTTCATTAAACATGTACTTCTGTTTTTTGTTTTTTAGCTAATTGCTGTCAAACAGGTTTATTCCAAAATAAAAATCTTACAAATAATGAATGACATCTTAGCTCTTCTGATGATGAGCTAATAATTCCAAGAGTCCTGTGACTAGCAATAATCAGTAAATACTTTTGAATATGTAGAGCACAAGTATTTACCAAATGGCTGCTCTACCTTAAAACAGTACTTTGCAGCAGTAAGAAATGAAGCCAGTTATAAAAAGAATAGCTGTAAAAAGTTAGGCATATAAAATGTAGAAAGGGAAAACTATGAGCTTATCTGGAGTTAAGAGTCGATGTGCATATCTTAAAAGAAGAAATCAACAAATATTATCCCCAAAAGGCACAGGAATGACACTTCCCTACATATGATTCTAACATAATCTACAATGATTAAGGAATGAGAAAAGATTAACTACAATCCTAACACTGAAAAGGATACAAGGGAAAAATATTTTTTGCACTCTTGGATTTTCACTACAAAATGACAAAAAATACAGCTTAGCAACACTTCTGTGAAATTTAAACGAAAAACTCCACAAATAACAAGAAATTTGATATAAAAACACATAGCATGCTGTGAGGAAATGGTAAAATTTATTTTGTCAACTTTTTTCAAGTTCTGAAAATTGAGAAAGATCTGCTCATATAGTGTTTCCCTTCTTTAAACTGCAGCAAAACCCCACAGAATAATGAATGAATACAACCTGCAATATGGGTAGATGGTCAAGTAAGAACAAGCGCATTCCAGCATTGTGTAATTAGAGCTTTGGGCCAATGTTGCAAACTCACTCAGTAAAATAAAAAAGCCTACAAAACTTTTCACCAGCTTGCAAAATCTTAAAACTCATCCATGTTTAGCAAGTTAGAAGAGCACTATTTGTCAGAAAGTCAATAAACTACACTGTGGAGCTATAATTTTCATGACCGTCTCATTTTCCTTAAATTATACTTAAATTTGTTGTATATTCTGCATCTTACCAACTGGCAAGGTGACCAGAATCATCTGATAGGTTTTATGAAAATACACAGGTCTCTGTTCCACTTTCCCTGGTGTACACAAAGGAGGGGACCAAGGGTAGGAGTAGGGAAAGGAATCATGTTTATTTTGAGAAAATAGCCTACCCACAACTTAATACCATGTTACACCCACCAGAATGGCTAAATATATGAGACAGAATATCAAGCCAATGTTCCAGAGTATGTGGGACAACTAGAAATTCTCATCTACTACTGATGAGGTTATACATTGGTACAACAACTTTGGAAATCACTGGGTTACACTAAAACTGAACAAGGCACACATATGACCCAGTGATTATATTACAAGGTACATTCCCCAGGGAAATGAACACATGGGACCAAAAGACATGCACAGACAGGAATACAGGGATATTTTATAGGGACTCTATTCATGACGGCCCCAAACTGGAAACAACCTAGATGTCCATTAACAGTAAACAGATAAATCATGATATACGGAGTCATACAGTGGAATATTATAAAGCAGTGAGAATAAACTGTTGCTACAGACAACATGGTTGAATCTGTGAAAGGAAAAATCCCTTGGGGCCCCCAAATCACTAAGCTAAAGGGAAAAGTCAAGCTGGGAACTGCTCAGGGCAAACCTGCTTCCCATTCTATTCAAAGTCACCCCTCTACTCACTGAGATGAATGCGTATCTGCTTGGCTCCTTTGGAGAGGCAAATCAGAAACTCAAAGGATTGCAACTATTTGTCTCTTATCTGCCTGTGACCTGGAGGCCCTCTCCCAGCTTCGAGTTGTCCCGCCTTTCTGGGCCAAACCAATATTCATTTTACATATGTTGATTGATGTCTCATGTCTCCCTAAAATGTATAAAACCGAACCATGCTCTGACTGCCTTGGGTACATGTTGTTAGGACCTCCTGAGGCTGTTACCCCAGCGCAGGTCCTCAACCTTGGCAAAATAAACTTCCTAAATTAACTGAGACCTGTCTCAGATATTCGGTGTTTATAGATCACATAACCATATATGTATGTTTAGGGTAAGAAGCCAGTTTGAAAGACCATACATGCTGTATGATGATATGTGCATGTCTTTGCACGTTACACTTCAAAAGTTTACTTAAAATAAAAAAGCAAAAAAAGTTTAACAAATAAATGAGCACCCTTGATGCTCTGAAGTGTATAATAAAATTCTGCTCCCAGTACCATATTCCCTCTACCCTAAAATTGGGACAGGATACTTTTTTGATTCTTCCCTTATGCTAATTAATTTTTTTACATTAAAAATTTGTTTATATCAAAACAAACAAAGGTATGTTAACAGAATGCAAAAGCCAAATTTTTTTTTTTTTTTTTTGAGGTAAGGTCTAGCTCTATTTCCTAGGCTGGAGTGCAGTGACAAGACCATAGCTCACTGCCTCCTCAAACTCCTGAGCTCAAGTGATCTTCCTGCCTCAGCTTCCTGAGTAGCTGGGACTACAGGCATGCACCACAACACCAACATGTGGCTAATTTTTTAATTTTATTTTTATTTTTATCATTTTTTTAAGATGGAGTCTCACTCTGTCACCTACACTCACTCTGTCGCCTACACTGGAGTGCAGTGGTGCAATCTCGGCTCACTGCAACCTCCGCCTCCCAGATTCAAGCGCTCCTGCCTCAGCCTCCCGAGTAGCTGGGATTACAGCTGGGATTACACCCAGCTGATTTTTGTATTTTTAGTAGAGACGGGGTTTCGCCATGTTGGCCAGGCTAGTCTCAAATTCCTTACCTCAGGTGATCCACTGGCCTCGGCCTCCCAAACTGCTGGGATTACCGGCGTGAGCCACTATGCCCAGCCTAATTTTTAAATTTTTTATAGAGACAACGTCTTGCTATGTTGTCCAGGCTAGTCTAGAACTCCTGGCCTCAGGCAATCCTCCTGCCTTGGCCTCCCAAAGAGTTGGGATTACAGGCGTGAGCCACCATGGCTTCAAATCATTTGTAAGAGAAAACCTAAATTGAAAAGAATTTTAACATCAAAGCTCTCCCCCTTCACCACCACCATTACCACACTCAGACTGTCACCTCCCTTTGATTCCCCAAGAATTTCCTCTTCTCTGCCATCTATTTAATAGAAACATTCAAGAAGCACCGACCTACCTTAGCAGTGTAGTTACGAGGATTAAATCAAAAGATGTATAGATAAAGTCCTTGGCACCATGCCTAAGTACTCAATGACTAGACACTTAATAAATCCCAAATAGTGAGTTCTTCCAGGTCAAGGGCTATTTCCAATTCATCACTGTAAATACAAGACCTGGCATTTAACAGTCAGTCAATAACTATGTGTGAAGTAAATGAATAATGTGAGTCCAAAATAAACAAACAAACAAACAAAAAACAATGAAAACAAAGCAAAAGTGGGAATGAAGGAAAAAGCAAGAAGTTCAAAGGAAGGTCTTAACCCATTTTTGTTATCAGGGTATACGAAAAGATTATACTTTATTTTTATAGAACTGTGGTTTAGAAAGATGACAAGATTTTAAATCTCAAGGTGAACCAACAAAATCATGTGCATATAAAACTATTACAAAAACTGTCTCGGTATAATCTTTCCTCTATACACTGTGCAATGAAAAAGCAGTATATTTTAACTGAAATTAAAACAAGCGTCAATAATACTGAAACCCTTTAAAAAAATTTCTGAATCAGTTTCTTATGAGGTTGACAGGAATCCCAACTATATCACAGGTTATTTTCAAGATATCCATCATAGCACATCAATATTCTGACTAAATATGTCATAACAGAGATGAAAGGAAAGCAGATTTCAGCTAAAACTTTATACAGTATTATTTTTATGAAAATAAAAATGTAATTTAGATGTCAAAATTGTCAAGACTGCAATCTTACATTAATTTTAAAAGACAAATCAATAAAATACTTTAATATTTATTATGTGCACAAAATATCAATGAACCATTTGATAAGGCTCTTTTCCTCTCCCTTTTAAGCAAGCATCTACTTAGATCAGAAACAACAATACTGCTTTAATTAACCAATATATATGCAAAGCATTTAACCTCATGGAAAGCACATTATAAATGTATATATAACTCATTCAGTTCTCATAACAACTATATGGTTTTACCATTATCATTTCCATTTCCATTTTACAGAAGAGAAAACTAAGACTTTAAGTAACTTCCCTAAAGTCATACAGCTATTAAATGGCAAGGTGGCTGTATGCTCCTAGTCTCTATGCTCTGATGCCTGGAGAGCTCTGGAGTAAAGTAGACAGACCTACGTTTGTCCTGACTTCACTTCATTTTGTGAGGTGAGTTGTCTTGAGAACCCTGAGTGATAACCACAAAACAAGGTAGCACTAATTCCACCTTTCACTAATTCTAAGACAGCTATTTTTGTCATATTTTAACATTTCTGAAATTGATGGCATCTTACAATTATAATCCGCAGTGCTCTCTCTCTGGAGTACATAAAATAATAATCCATCTGGTAATTGACAGCAACTGTGATTCAAGAAATTATGGTATTATCTATACCTCATGGGTTAGTGATAAGAAGTAAATGAGATAAAATGTCTTAAGTACTCAACACAGTGTCTGTCTGGCACAAGTGCTTTACAAAGGGTACTTCTTCTCTTTTAATAAAATAATCCATGAGGAAATTTGATGTAAAGGTTATCTTTACACTGTAGAAGGCTGTCAGTTTCTCAGGCCTGTGTGCGAATACACCTGGTATACTCTCTTAAGAAAAAATGCTGGTTTCATTACACAACTTAAAGGTGCAATTTTTGTTGATAAAACACTTGGGGTAGGGAGAGGCAGACAGACAACAGTAAAAATAAATCAGACACCTGAGAAAATAAAATCATCAATAACATTAATGCATAAACCAAGATACTCCACAATTCAAGCCAGTTCTCAAATGCCATTGATAAAATGCTTACAGGAAAAAGTATTTTAATGTTTTAAAATATGTACTTTATTTTTATTTTTATTTTTAAATTCTACATGCTGGATAAAGGTTGCACTTTAAATGCACTCAGAAATGATCAAATCTGCTTAGTGTGTGCCCATGACCCACTTGAGCTTTTCTACCAAAACTTAATTCCTAAATGGTTAGTAAAGGTTTAAACTGATCCCAAGTGTTGTCACCAAAAAAAATTTAATTAAATGAAATTAAATTCGTTTAGATATTTGGTAGCTTCCTGTATTTGTACTTGCCTTGGCAATCTCAGAACAAATTTATACTCACTGTTATTTTATTTCTTTTTTTGTCTTATAAAAACTACAGAGGAATTTCCTACTAAAACATTAAAAAATATGTCCAAATGACAGCTGAAAAAACACCTTGAGACTATCGCAATCTTTACCTTAAAGATCACTTAATTATACTTTAATGTGAAGAAAGTTATCAGGAATAAAGAGGGGTATTATAAAGTGATAAAGAGGTAAATTTTCCATAATTCTTAATTTGTATGTACTTAACAACAGAGCATCAAAATATGTAAGGCAAAATCTGATTTGCAAAGAGAAATAGATGAATCCACTACTGTAGTTGGACATTTCAACACCCCTCTAACAGAAATGGGCATTTCAACACCCCTCTAACAGAAAACAGCAGGTAGAAAATCAGTAAGGACAAGTTTGAACTCAACAACACTATCAATCAACTAGACATAATGGACATCTATAGACTACTTCAACCAACAGCAGCATAATACCAAATACTGACAAGGATGTGGAACAATAGCAACCCTCACTCATCACTGATGCGAATGCAAAATGGTATGGCCACTTTGAAAGACAGTTGGGTGGTTTCCTACAAAACTAAACATACTCTTACCATGCTACCCATCAATCATGGTCCTTGGTATTTACCAAGAGCTGAAAACTTATGTCTACACAAAAACCTGCACAAGGTTGTTCGTAGCAGCTTTATTCATAATCTGCAAAACTTGTAAATAACAAAGAAGTCCTTTAGTAGGTCAATGGATAAACTGTGGTACACCCAGATAACGAAATATTATTCAGCATTAAAAAGAAATGAGCTATTGAGCCATGAAAAGACACAGAGAAAACTTAAAATGCATAATACTAAGTGAAAGAAACTAATCTGAAAAGGCTACACACTTTGGAAATGGCAAAACAGTAAAAAGATCAATGGTTGTCAGGGGTTGCAGGAAGGAGGAATGAATAGACCTAGGTCAGAGGATTTTTAGGGCTGTGAAAAACATAATAATGGTAGATAGATGTCATAAAAATTGTCCAAACACATAGAATATACTATACAATACCAACCATGAATCTAATGTAAACCATGCACTCTGGATGATAATGATGGATCAATGCAGATTCATCAGTTTAAAAAATGGGTCACTCTGGTGGCGAATGGTGATAATGGAGGAGGCTATGTCTGTATGGGTGCAAGGGACGTATGGTAAATCTTCGTAGATTCTGCTCAACTTCTTCAGTGAACCTAAAACAGCTTCAAAAACATAAAATCTATTTTTTAAAAAAATCACCTAACTGGGGGGTTCGAGGAGGGGAGATACAAATGTATTTTACACAAGAAAAAAATTGTTACATTTGCTTCAGAAAACATACCCAAACAGGAAACAATGGTATTTTCTTTGTCAATAAATATAACATTATATTTTGTAATTTTTGTTTTTTGAATTTAATCTCAGCTCATACCTATAAAATAATATTTCAAAAGCACACTACTTTTTAGATATACTATTAACCTTCAGTTCTGCAGAAAATAAAAACATCTCTTTGTTTTTAATTGTTAACCCTAAATATTTTTATTTATTTATCTAATATAGGATGAAAGCAAATACACCAACTCCAAAGAAGTGTGTGTGTTGGGGGAAGGGGAGTATTTTCTAAATATATTCATATTGCAGAGATGAGTATCTTCATCATGTTTTCACTTCAGGTATATATACATATACATATCTCCTATCTAAACTGTCCCAATCATGGTTTGAGGTGCAAAAATTTCATACTTGAGAATAAAAAAATCATTTTAATCTGCTAGCTTTTACCTATGTAAAGTTTAGTCTCATGTATTACACAATTCAGAATATAATGCTAATAATTATCCTGACCTCTTTTAGAACATATAAGAAGGTATAAAGAATACCAAACAGGAGCTATAGTTATGTTCAACATAGAGATAAAAGGCCTCTAAAAGGGTACCTGTAAGAGCCATAATAAATACATGAAAAGCACACAGTTGTTATATAAGACATACAAAACTTACAACCAAGAAGAAGGCAAGAGCAAAAGATTTTAAAGCCAGTATGAACTAGTAAAAATAAATTTTTAAAGTTATAATTTTCTTAATTCTCTTGAGGCCAGCAGTTTGCGACAAGCCTGGGAAAGACAGTGAGACCCCTGTCTCTGCCAAAAAATAAAATAAAGTAGATGCCTTCTAGAATTTTTCATTTACTGTGTTTTTCAAATTCACTTTGGCAAGGCCCAGTGGCTCAGCCTATAATCCTAGCACTTTGGGAGGCCGAGGCGGGAGGATTACTTGAGGTCAGGAGTTCGAGACCAGCCTGGCCAACATGGTGAAACCCCATCTCTACTAAAAATACAAAAGTTAGCCAGGCATGATGGCTGTGCCTGTAGTCCCAGCTACTCAGGAGGCTGAGGCAGGAGAATTGTTTGAACCGGGAGACAGGTTGCAATGAGCTGAGATCACGTTACTGCACTCCAGCCTGTGCGACAGGGCAAGACTCTGTCTCAAATAAATAAATAAATAAATAAAGAATAAAATTAATTTTAACATAATTTTCCTTTCTATCCCATTATTTTCTATGAGACCCTGCCCTTGCCAATTAAGGTTTTGCCAACTACAGTATTCTTCAAAAAGTTTATCCACGTCTATAGATAAATTGTATTCTACCCATGGTCCAAGAGAAAAGTCCAGGGATTTGTAGACTCTTTGATGTAATACAACCACCTAAAATAACATTTAAGCTATCAGGGGATGCCTGTCATTCTACTGAGCCCAGAAACACCATCACTGACCACATACCCAAGGTTAGGTAGTACATCTTCACCAATCCTTAGCAAGTCTTTCCTTTTAAACTCCCTAAAATTGAGAGAAAAAGTTACATGTATAAAATTTCTTCCATAAGTCGTCACTGGAATGTAACTAAAATATTTAAGTATGCTATCAGTTATTGAATGAACCTGTAAGTATAGATTTAATACATATAATGTAAAGCTAACTAGCAAAAATAAACACTACCTTGGGCAATAAATACTAAAACAAAGAAATATTTAATTCTTAAAGATATTAAAAAGATACGTCCACATTTAGTGACTATATGGGTGGTAAGGATATTAATAAAAAAAATCCAAAAAAGATACAAGTTCAAGTGAGAAACCTTTAAATGGCATGGCCAACCTCCCCAACCTACCACCCCTGTACTCTAGCCCCAATTTCTGCCTTTGCAGGCTTTCAAATTACTTAGAGTATCATTTCTTTAAACTCCTCTGCCACCTATGTTTAACTCACCCTCTCCACCTATGTAACTTGACTTTCACAAACACTCTGCTCAAGGGTCATTTTCCTTAGAAAGCCTCCTCTGATGCCCCTGCTCTGTGCTTCCAAGGCAACCTGAATAAACTGCCACAAGACCACTAATCACACAAGAAAAACAAATACTTGTTTAATCGTCCACGGTCCCTAGTCTCTGAATTCTAATCCCATACCTAGAAGTCTAGTATTCAGTGTCTGATAAATAGTGAGTATTTAAAAAATACATACTATGAACGAATAAGCTGTGAAAAGTTTAAGCTGTGAAAGGTTTTAGATACTTATAGAACAGCCAGATGATAATAAAAACATGTCTGAACTCCGGAAGACAGATATGGTTCATACTATAGATTTAATATTTTATTTTAATTTAGGATTGTAGCTTTGGCAGATTAATACAAAATTCATCATCAAACAGTTTATGGGTGTATTGACAACCAGAGATATAAAATTTTCTTCATGTTGCTAAATTCAGCATATGCTCTTTAGTTTGCCACTTAATTTCCCAGTTGCATTCAAAATATTCAACTGGCCACTCCCTTCTTTTTCAGTCTATTGCCTTGGCTTCAGTGATACCAACAAAATTTTCTTCCAACCTCTAGCTTCTTCCTTCTCAGCCTCTTTTGTTCCATTTCTTTCTACCAAAGTTCAAATGTGAAAGATTCACAGGGCTTACTCATAAGCCCCCTTATCTTCTCTATACTCTCTCCTTAAGCAATCTCATCCTTCACTCCCAGACATCAATTATAAACTGTACGCTGACTATTTCCAAATTTATTTCCAGTCCAAACCTCTTTGCTGAGCTCCAGACCTATACATCCAATTGCTACTAGGCATCTCTACTTATATGTCTCAGTCTCAAGTTTAATAAGTCTCAAATTGAAAAATGACCAATACCTCCCCCTTCCCTGAAACTACAAAATAAAAAACTGCTCCTCCCCCAGTACTCTCACCTTAGGCACAAGAACTACTGGCCCTGGAAGTCAGCCTTTTCCTCTCCCCAGGACCCCCAAATCTCATCCATCTCTAAACCCTACCAATTTTTCCCCCCAAATATTTGTCAAATCAGGCTAGTTTATCTCTATCACTGCCATCCTGAACCAAGGTTCCACCAACTCTTGACTACATTACTGTAACAGCTAATCTCAATGCTATTCAAATTGTGATCCGTGCACTGACACTGGTCCACAAACTTTTGCTATTGGTCTGAAATGAAATAAATATAGAAACCTAGAGAAAGCATTTAGGAATGTTTACAGCAATTTGACACTGCCACAACAAACATCTTATTGTATGTTACTAAATACCAGTATGAATAGAAAATTAAAACAAAATTGGTCCTTCAACACAGACAAGTTTGAGAAGCAATGACTTAACTAGTCTCCCTGTATTTACACTTGCCTCTTTCCAACCTGTCTCTGCAGAGCAGCCAACTGATTTTTTTAAAGCAAAAATTTGGGTAACTTATTCAGCTGTTTCACATTCTCTGGTGGCTTCCTATTGCTCTTAGGATTAAGTATAAAATGCTTAGCATGGATTTTGGCCATTGTGATCTGCTCCAGTCTGTTCCCCATCAACCAACCTCACGTGCTAAGGTCCAGAAAGTTGAAATTGCCAACATCCCTTGGGTCACTACAGTTCATCCTTTAGGTTTCTGTCTAAAAGTCATTTCTTCAGAGAAGCATTCCCTGATGGATTGGTGTGCCTTCGTTCTTCACAATCATCTTCCTTTGTAGCAGTAATGATAACTAATTATTTTTATAATTTTTTTTTTTTTTGAGACAGAGTCTTACTCTGTTGCTCAGGTTGGAGTGCAGCTCACTGCAAGCTCTGTCTCCGGGGTTCAAGAGATTCTCCTGCCTCACCCTCCCAAGTAGCTGGGACTACAGGTGTGTGCCACCACACCGAGCTATTTTTTTTTTTTTTTTTTTTTTTTTTAGAAGAGACGCGGTTTCACCATGTTGGCTGGGCTGGTCTCGAACTCTTGACCTTAAGTGATAAGCCCACCTCGACCTCCCAAAGTGCTGGGATTACAGGTATGAGCCAAGGCACCTGGCCTATAATTTTTTTTTCTTTATTTTATTCCCCAGACTTCTGCCTCCATGAACACAAGTAATCTCTTTCTATTACCACATGTCACCAGAGACTAACACAGTGCCTGGCACAGATGGGTTGTTAATAAACTTTCGTTAAGTGAACAAATACAAGCAAGGAAACAAAACAGTGAGCATGACCACTAAATGTAAATGCCTTCAATATTTAGTCATATATAAGGCTTGACATAAGACTTTTGATGAAGTGCTTTACAAGAGTTACATCTCCTTTACTTTCTTCACTAAACAACATGAAAAGAGAAGGAAACTCTGCTGTGAAGCTTATATTTATAAAAAATAAATAAATAAGATATTCAGAAAGGTGAAGAATTTTCTCTAATCAACAAGGAAGTGAGTCTTCTCTAAAGTAAATCAACAAGGAAGTGAAAGGTGTGAGAAGCAAAAGAGTAATAGATGAGAACTATGTTGCCTGGCTGCAAAACTTTCTCAACTGTCTGATTTTGCAGAAGTTAAGTAATCTGTTTCTCAAGTTCCTCATTTGTAAAATAGGAATAAAAAAGCCTTCTTAAAGAATTATTATGGGGTTTAAATAAGTTAATACATATAAACTGCCTGTCAGTGCCACATCAGAATAAAATTACAAAAAAGCAGAGACTGCATATTACTCTTCTCTGTACAGGAGCTTTTCTCAACTAGTGCTCTGCAGAATCAAGCCCTATAAAAACTGACTGGAGTAACTACTTCCTTAGTTCTCTCAAGAATGGTACATAGCTAGTACTATTCTAGGTGCACAGGAGATGAGATAATTCATTACATAGCTTAGATGCCTCAGAGCATTAGGGTTTGATTTTCACCCAGAAACATGGTTGAGAAGGGCCACTCTCATGTATCCCCAATGCCTGGCACATGGTAGATGCTCATTAAATATTTTTGGAAAGAATATTTACAAAACCAAAGAAATAGTGCTAGGCATAGAGTAAATACTAAATGTCAATTTTATACCACCCTTTCAAACTTCTATAAGCTTTAAAAGTCTGATTCTAGGGGAGTTATTTTTCTTCAACCTGCACTGCTTATATAAATTCATGGCCAAAAATGCAGATATAGACATTAGGAAAGCCAAGAAACTAAATGCTGGAAGGAACTATGTGGAAGCAGTGAGAGATGAAAATCAGGTAGAACCTGGATATGCAGGAGAAAGAGCAAAGGTTATTCTAGGTCAGGGAACAGCATTACCAAAAACAGTGTCACCCCAAGTATGCAACATGCTCCGTGGTGGCACAGGAATGATTTTAAACTATAAATGGAAAAACACTTTTATTCTGATAGTTAAATATGTACATATTTTTACATGTAATTAGGACAGCAAATAGTGATTTCAAACTTCTACTATTTAAAACAACACAAAAGTAATATCTATTCAGATCTTTTAATGTGAGTCCTTTAAAAATGTAATAAGTAAGCAATAGTGCACAAGAGGTAAGCAAATACGGCAAAAACTGTCAGCATTTTTTAAAGTGAGTAAAATTCTGTAAACACCAAGCCAAGAAGACATGTGAATATGAATGAACATAACACATTAAGAGAAAACGGCCACCAGTCTTCTAAATGAAGACAAGCCAAAGCTCTATCTCGAGTAGTGACTGAAGATAAAGGTCAGATGAGTATGAAGAATACCACCAGTTTTGAGTATTTAACTTACAGTACTAAAATTTTTATCTGTAAAATCTCATTTTCCAGTATGATGAATCTGTTATACACAGTACTTTCACTTTGCTTATTCTCAAAACAAAGGTAAAATTGTAGAAGTTTCAAATAGACATGTGAAATAAGGACTGACCTATCTGTAGCTTGGTAGTTAGCTGACTTGAAATTGGTGGGCTAAAACCCTGTAGTTTTCAAATCAGAAGGAATTAATTTATACAATAACAAATTATAAGTGCTATCTATACCAAGAAAGGATGTTAAATGTCAAAGAATAAGAAGGTAGCTTTCCATTCCCACCTTCCTGTCTTAGAATTAATCTACCCACAAGCCAGATCGAGTCAAACCAAGAAGTGATGATAAAGATAACATTTATCAGATATTTGCCCTGTGCCAGGTACTGTTTTAAGTACTTTACTTGTATTTACTCGTGCAATTACTAGCACCATCCTATGAGGTAATATCATAAACCCATTTTACAGCTGTAAGAATACTGAGGTGAAGAAATATTAAGTAACTTCCCCAAAGCCAAAGCTGGTAGATGGCAGAGCAAGGGTTTACACCCTGGCAACCATACTAGTCTGAGCTCTAGAGAAGAGTTCTTAACCACTAGGCAACATTTCTCACAAGAATGATGAAATGGTAATTTCAAATATTCCACCAATCCCATTGTGGCAGCAGAGATGTAATTTTTCAAGGTGTGAACCTTTTACCTCTGTCAGTATCTAGTCCAAGAAACAGTGGATTCAATTGCAAGTGGGAAAGTGAGTACTACAATGGGTCAAACTAGGCCCAAGATTATTCAAAAATAGACAAAGCATCAGAGGCCTGGAAAGAATCCCTGAATGACAGAATACAGTAAGGAAAAAGACAAGCGAAAGTTAGGATAAGCACATGGTGAATCTTATTTCTACTGGGTTGTGTGACTGCTTTGAGAGAGAAAATGCTACCATCCCTTTTATGTTGAATCAATACACAAATACATTGACTCAAAAAGAATTAGGAAAAAGGAGAGCAGCAGGAATAAAAGTGGGCTCTTTGAAGACTTGGACCCCGAACCGCGCGGTTAGCTTGACGTACTCTGGTATAAGTTAGCAAAAATGTATTAGAAAGCAGGTGGAGAGGTTAAAGATATGACCACCGGAGTGGAGGTACTGAGCGGTCTGCGGAGCTGAGAACTCTGCCTAAAATGGGCTAACAGGGACGAGAGTTTCAAGTGTCTGCATTTGGGATGAGAAGGTATGAAAGTGGACACTGCGCGGTGGGAGAGCATGCAGTTTCTGGCTTTGGGCAGCACTCAGGTAAAAACGGGCAGGCATGGAGGTATACAGGTATAGAGGAGGAGGGAGGCCAGAGGAAAAAAAGGGGCGAGGCCCGGGGGTAAAACTAAAGGGGATCCTGGAAGGTGGAGGCTGGGAAATCAAGCAGGGATTGGGGGCAACCCCGGGGAAAGTGGCGCCGCCGCGCGAGGGAAGGGCGGTCCGGGGGCATGGGAGGTAGCCCCCAGAGTAGGCCGGAGCTCGCCGCCCGAGCCGGGGTCCGGGACCCAGAGGGAAGAGGGCGCAGTGAGGCGCGAGCAGGAGGCCGCCGGTCTACGGCGAGCCGGGAGAGGCGAGCAAGCGCCTGGAGCTGCCGCGGGGACCGGGGGAGGGGCGCCTACCTGGACGTGCGGGGCCGCGGCGGTCAGTCCCGGTGGAGACTCCTCTGCCGCTGAGGCGGTGGCCGTGTCGGCCCTGCGAGCCCGAGGCTGCGGTGGTGGCAGCAGGGGTGATGGCGGCAAGTCCCTGTGGCGGCCGCCTCCGCCGAACCGCATCCCTCCTCCCCGACCCGCCCTCCTTCCCTATCTCCCGCTCCTAAACTTCTTCCCCGGGATAAACAAACCCGCCGCCAGGGGCGGCCACCTCCGCCGCTCCCGCCCCCGCGCAGCCCCCACCCCCCCCCGCCGCGGGCCCGTCTGGGCTCCGGCTTCCGAGTTACAACTCCAGCCCCGGCCCCCAGCCCGCGAGGGCGCGTGCGCGCGGCGGCGGCGGCTCCCGGGCCCTTGCTCCCTCCTCCAGCGCCGGGCACTTCCGGGCGGGCCCGGATTTGCCGCCGCGCTTGGGAAGTTGCCGCCGCTGCCGCCGCCAGGCACTGGGCTACCGGCTGGGCAGGCTCCGCAGCCCGCATCGCTCTGGCTAGGCGCACGGAGGCGCCTTGCTTAGCCTGACCCTTATATGGCCAAGCGTAAAACTTGTCCTGCCTAAAAGCCTGCTGAGACCTCGTACTTGGTCTAATCCGCGGGAGACGCCAAAGGCGGCGGCCGTTTGTGCGCACACAATGAGCTCCATTTTTCTTGGAGCTGTAGCAGTCTAGGAAGCCAGGGTGGAACTTTTGCTAAGCTCCCGTTGTGAGCCCAGAGCTGTAATAACTGCTGAGACACAACCAGCAGTATACAGGTTCCAGTTGGAAATCCAGAACTTTCCAGGTAGATAAAGTAACCCATGGAGCAGTATTTCGGGTGGAGGAGATGAGGCTCAGCTGGAAGTCTCAGGCCAGGAGAGCCTGCCGAGGGGCGGCCAGGGATGCCTAGGAAGTGAGTGCAGAAGAGCAGGCGTCCTCCTGGGACCGCACGGTGGGAAATAAAGCTGCACCTGCACAAATGTGTGAAGAGAGGATGGGATTGCCTTGTCTCTTCGGACATTTAGTTTAAAAAGGGGGTGACTACTGAACTCTTTATTCCCCACGGCCATGGGACAAAGATACTTAATCAAGCTACCAGGAGTAAACTTATTTAAAGAAGTTTGGGGGACCAACAATCCGGTCTTTGCTAGAACAGACATGAACGTCATTCAAGGATCCCAACTCTTTTTACTTTAACTGTGCATACGTCAGCAATTTTTATTTTGTTTTGTTTTGTTTTTGACAGGGCTGTCTGTCACCCAGGCTGGAGTGCAGTGGTGCCATCACAGCTCACTGCAGCCTCGACCTCCTAGGCTAAAGTGATCCTCCCAGCTCAGCCTCCCAAGTAGCTGGGACTACAGGAATGTGCCACGCCCAGGTAATCTTAAATTTTTGTGGAGACAGGTCTTGCTATGTGGCCCAAGCAGATCTCGAATTCCTGAGCTCAAGGGATCCGCCCACCTTGGTCTCCCAAAGTGCTGGGATTTGCAGGCGAGAACCACCACACCTGGCCATAAACCAACTTCTCATTGCTTACCTGGCTTTCCAAGAAAAGAGAGAGGGCAGAGGGAGAATATTTATTATTTTGCTATGTGCTGAGTATTCTAAGCATAGACTTGTATCATCTCTATTCTCTCAACAACCTCTCTAAAACTTCAAGGTAGAAATTTCCATCTTAAAATTAAGCAACAAGAACTAGAAATGGCAAGTAATTCATCCAAAGGTTACTGGGATTTGAATACTGGACAGGCAGATCCCCCTCATTTCAAATTAATACTACATTAGCTATTTTTTTATTTCTTTTTTTTTCTTTTTTTCTTTTTGTTTGTTTGAGACAGGATATTGCTTTGTACCCCAGGCTGGAGTGCAGTGGCGCGATCCTGGGTCACCTCCCGGATTCAAGCAATTCTGTGCCTCGGCTACCAAGTATCTGGGACTACAGGCGTGACTCCGGCTGATTTTTGTATTTTTAGCAGAAACAGAGACTCGCCATATTTCGCAGGCTGGGCGCAAACTCCTGGCCTCAAGTGAGCCTCCCACTTCTGCCTCCCAAAGTGCTAGGATTAGCACCTGACCTTACATTAGCAATCTTATTGACTTATTTAAGACAAAACGTGCTTTAAGACAAAATCTGTCTTTTAAGACAAAATTGTCTTTAAGACAAAAGTTTTCAGATAAAGATAAAATTAGCAGTGTAACCATAAAATTCAAAGTTGCCTTGGGCTGAGTTGGTAGAATGTTTATGCAGATCAGGGAACTCCAAAAGTTAAAAAAAAGAAGTGGAAGTGAGCATTAGGGAATGGGGGAAGAGTTGGTGGAGAGAGGAAATATTTGTGCAAACGTTTCACCATCTCCAAACACCAGCAAACAACAGTTGAAACTGTTTGCTACACTCACTGTGCACCCGTGTTAACTTTATGGTATGTGACATACAGCAAAAATTACATGTAATTTTTGACTAAGCCTTATAAAGCTCTTTCAACCCCTTCGTAGTATGTCACCCCCTCTCTTCCAATAATTAAAAATTATAAGACACCTAATAAATATAATACACTCATAGAATTAAATTATAAGTCCATCAAGTACATTTCCAATTGGAAGTTAAGAGTGATGCTGACCCTTCACAGTTGACTGGGCTGAAGTTGGGAACTGATTCAATAAACTTCCACCACAAGGATGTCAAATTGTTCCTCAGGGTATTCTCAGAGAGTCTTATCCCTAGGCTTGATCTCCTTACCCTAAGTGTTAGGACATGCCATTCCTCTCTTGCTTGCAGTATTCAATGACTTTACCCACTAATAAAATGATAGTAAATAGTAAGAATGAATATGGCTTGTAAGTAATGCTAACAAAACTGTGATGGCTTAGCAAAGTAAAAGATGGTTTTAATCAATAAGCTTGGATTAAAGCTTACTAAAGCTTGATGCTTTATTACCAGTCTGCTAAAGAACTACCTTCTTAATTTGATTTCCTACTTACTGGATACCTATTGGAAAACTAGAGAGATATGATAGGCTTTCATCTATTGCTGCCGTAAATAAATTTTTAAAATAGAGAAATAACAGCTTTATCATTAGTGTAGAGCACAGTTTGCCTCTGCTAGGTCAGTATTGGGCTTGCTTCGTTTAAGGCATTAACCATTAGGATCACCCAACCTGTCTTGCCTAAAAGCCTACTGAATAAATATGCGTATAACTTTTGCATATTTATTTTGCTACTTATTGTTGATTTTCTGTAGGAAACTATTTATACTCCTCAGTGTATATGGCCAACTTGGAAGTTCTACTTCTATAATTATGTCAGCAGTTAGTGAAGATGATCAGAACAGCCGTTCTGAGTTTAATACACCGACGAGCCTCAGACTCTGGATCTCCATGACCCAACCCTATGAGGCTCTGCCTGAAGAACCAATCAAGCTTCCTACTTTGATATTTTAGTGACTATAACATCTTGTTCCTCTTCTAAATTAAACACCACAGATGCTCCCATTTCATGGCTGTGTGGGCACGATGGACTCACCACTGCCTTGCACACCACCACCTGGGTTATACAATATTTTCCAATTCTAGTTGTCAGAAACTAAGCTCTACAAAATTCACAAATCCATTATTATTTTCCATGTAGAGAGAAAAAAGCAAGGAATATGCTTGTTAGCAAGCATGCAATACTTTATGAATCCTCAGTGATGTACTTCTTGGGCTTGCTGCTTCTGGAGATTTTGCTAATGCCCCTGCACGTTTTAATGCAGTCCACCAAGCTCTTTGCTAGTAAGCTGGTTTCCACTTTTTTTCTTTTTCTTTCTTTTTCTTTTTCTTTTCTTTTCTTTTTTTAAACAGGCAGGATCTCCCTTTGTTGCCCAGGCTGGAGTGCAGTGGTTATTTGTAGGCATGATGATGGCTCACTACAGTTTCAAACTCCTGGACTTAAACAATCCTGTCTCAGCCTCCTGAGTAGCTGGGACTTACAGATGCGCACCACCATACCTGGCATCCCACATATTTTTCTAATCATTATCCCCTTCTTTCCTAAATTTTCTTCAAGGAAACCAAACTCAGTCCCAACTTCCATAAGCTAACACTTATACAATTAAAATAACATTTAGCTTCTGGAATCAATGTGGAAAGAAATGACAACTTATTTGCTAATTATTTTTCACTGTAATAAATATCAGCCCTTTTATCTGGAAGGAAACACCAAAACCCTTGTTTAATATTAATAACTTATAAATTATTGTACACGTAATTTCATTCTCTTTTCCCATGTCTTCATTTTTCTGCCTCTGGCTTTTCACCTTGCTTGTGAATTCCTAGTTTTGTAGTACTTTTATATTATATGTTACTGACTTCTTAAGGATACAAAAAACTTCAGAACTCAAGCAATTCCACCTGTAAGCCTTGTCTAGTGATGCCTGTGGCAAAAAAGGACCCAAACATTTGATGTACTTATCACTCAAAAATCATTTCCAGAGAATTCTCAGGAAACTTAGAACAGGGCCTACCCCGAATTCTGAGAACAGGACCATTTTTAAGTCCTTTAAGTCCTTCATTGACACCCTTCCTTTCTCTTTCTTTCTTATTTTTCTCTTTCTTTTCTTCTTTTTTTTAATTTTCTTTCCTTTCTTCCTCCTTTCCTTTCCTTTTTTCCTTTCTTTTACTTTTCTCTTTCTCTCTTTCTTTCTTTCTCTGCCTTTCCTTTCCTTTTTCTTTTCCTTCCCCATCCCTTCCCCGTCCCTTCCCCATCCCGTTCTGTCCCGTTCTGTCCCGTCCATCCCGTTCCGTTCCGTCTTGCTCTGTTACCCAGGCTGGAGGGCAGTGGTGCAATCATAACTCAGTGCATTCTTGACCTCTTGGGCCCAAGGGATCCTCCCATCTCAGCCTCCTGCAGGCATGGACTATCAAGTCCAGCTAATTTTTTTTTTTTTCATTTTATTTTTTCTAGAGACCGGGTTTCACCATGTTGCCCAGGCTGGTCTGGAACTCCTGGCTTCAAGTGATCTCCCTGCCTTGGCCTCCCAAAGTGCTGAGATTACAGGCATGAGCCAAAGTGCCCGGCCAACACTCTTACCTTTATGTTCCCAGTCACATTATGTCAAATATTTCAGAATGCTTCTTTGTTTCAAATTAAATACACATTCATAAATTTACTGCTTTGGTTCTTTGGATAATCAATCTGTCAGGTCTATAGGAGAGATGATTTTTGTTGTTTTTCTTGTGAAAAATGTGAAGAATAAGTTGAATGGTTGGCGTACTGCCACATCTTATAGCCATTCAGTTAAATATTCATTTGAATTAGGTTTAAAACGTGGTTGAGGCTCTTGAAATGCTAGTAATCCGTAGATTCTTTATCGTTAGTGCCTCACGCATTAGAAATAGCAGTACTTCTGCTGGGGAATATATCATCTGGGAAAAGTCTTGGCTACCCTACCTGCAGGTCCTCTATTCATAGTGTAATAAAAGAAAAACAATAAAAATGATCTCTTCTACAAGATTATCCAAAACTCCTACAGCATCCCTCCAGGCATCAGCTGAGGGCTCTTATCCAAAGTCACTTACTGTTGCTGGAATTCTTTTATTCTGCCAGGATCCAGGCAGTCGCTGCTACCATGATCTAGTCCCTAATGACCTCTCTCTTCAGCTTGGCCAGCTAAGCTCTCTCCTGCTGGTGCCCTGGCCCTGCCCCTTCTCTGTTCTCAGGTAACAGAGAAAGAGGAGTTGTGGTTGGCCCTGGAACCTGGGTACAGACCCAGGGGATGTCTAAAGCTCTCCAGTCTGTTCTTCAGCTAGAGGCCACCATCCTCTGCACCAGCCCTAATTGGCTCTAGAGGTGCAACTGATCGGTCTCCTCCTCTTTTATCTCTGCTCAGTCATCACAATGTCTCCGGGTCAGGGTCTGTGGTCTCCTCAGAGAGACACACCCTCCTCCCTATCAGGGCTGTACCTGGCTAGAAAAGTTTGTTTAAACATCTGCCCCTGCAGTGCTCACTGGGTGGTTTCCTGTCTTTGTGTCCTTCTCCTAAATTGGAGCCACTTCACCCCAGTCACCTTGGAACCTGACTCGAGAAATGGCAGTTCCATGCCTATTTCTCTGGACACACAAAGCGGTCCTGTCTCCAGGGTAATCTCAGATTGGATCACCCCTTGTTTCACTTAGACTCAGGTGACCCTCCTCCCAATGAGGATGCGTATAGAATAGAATTAGGCCCTGCTCCCAGACAAGCAATCTAGAAGTCCATTCTCATTGGTTGACCTTCTGTGGTGTTCCTGAAATTGCCTTGTAGCCAGTCAGACACTAAGTAAACCCAGGAGCCTTGGAACCTCTGGACCTCAGTGTTCCTTGACTCACTGATTTTCCACTGGTCTGGTGCCTCAGAAGAACCAGATTCTCCTGTTCAGTCATCACTTCCCTTCTGCTGCTTCCCCACTTTAGAAACTAAGCCCTGTCTTGCTTTTGTCCATTCTGTATTTATACCCCCACACAAAACTGAATGGCCACTGGCCTCCAGATGGTTCTCCTACACTTCAGTCTTTCACTGCTAGCCTGCCTGCTGAATTGGAAACCCTGGTATGACCATTTCCAAAATTAGAAACCAGACTGCACCATCTCCAGGGGCACTGTGCCTGCATCTCTCAGCACTCAGTCGAGCCAACCTCTGCAACTGTCCCAGACACCCTTCCTTCCAGTCTCTTCTCCTCCCCTCCCCCACATTTCTGGCTATGGTGATTTGGGCTTTTGCCTTCCATTCTTTGCCCAACCTTGCTGAAGTCTTAACACATTGGACCTACCCTGCCTGAACTATGCCAAGCAGAAGAAAGGCAAATTCAAGGGTTACATAAACCCTGGATATTCTTTCAGAGGCCTCATCCCACATCCTATCAAACACTGGAAAATGTAGTCCTATCCCACATGAAAAGCACAATGTTTTGTTATGAAAATTAAAGGAATTCATATAATTTTCCTCTTGAAACATTTATTAATTTCATTTTATAGTTTGCTTTGTGTTTTAGAGCCAGGCCATTTTCTTGTCCAGCTCTCAAACAATTTGATAAGACTGGGAAATGCTTATGAGCTCTGGGCACTGCACCTATAGTGAGAACTTGAGCCTTAAAGGATGAGAAAAATACCTCTGGGAGGAAAGCAAACACTTACACACGTCTCTATGATGCAGTTCAAGCCCCTCACCCCCATCATCACTTAAATCTCTCTCTTGCCCAGTTTCTATATCCTAATGGGCTTCTTTGCCTGATCCCCTGTCTTGGCTACTCACCTTCTGCCAGCAGCTCTCAGACAAACACTCCCCTTATTCCCAAAGCAAGCTGGCCTGCCTGGATTTCAAGAGTTTCACCAGCCCCTAGATTCCCTTTCAAGCCCTTGTTCCATCTCTGAGGACCCTGCCTCCAGGCGACTGCCACTTTGGGCTGTGGCATTCGTTTGCTTGACCCTGTAGAAATGATAACTGGACTCTCTTAAGGCTGCAGCTTCATCTGGCTCCCTGGAGCCCCAGCCCCCTTCAAAGCCCTGGTCTGGGATTGCATATTGGGTGTTTTAGTCTTGCCCTGCCTGCTGGGACTGACCAGCAAAGGCCATTTGTGTCCCAAGTAGGACAGCTACCAGAAATCACACTTCACATTTTCCTACTTAAGGTGCCTGCTTACATTTCCCTGTGCTTTGAGTGTCTCCTTCTCTAAAGGAGCCTTTTATGACTCAGTCACATGTGGCATCCCTGCTACTCTTCTCTGTGGCTTTTCTGATCAGTTATCAGGTTAAGAACATGTACAAGAAAGCCAAAATATCCCCAGCAATTACCCCAGATTACATCTCTTGTAAATGTTAACCATTACTCAGTTGAAATAGCCATTAATAGTTGGCTTTTGTGTTCCAGGATTTCTGAGGTCTCTATACTAGTGATTCTGCAATTTCAATATATTTCTTAAAATTGAATTACACATATTTTGGGTACACAGTGATCCAGTTAAGAGGGAGAGTCTGCGTTTATATATTTTTGTCTCCTTAGTTTCCTTTCTCATTTTTTTCCCCCAGAAAGGAAATTAGACTAGCCTTTTAAAAATGGTGTTCTGCTGCAGTCTGCAATTTTGAGAGGAAAGGTGATGAATGCCTTTATTTTCATGTCGTCAAAAGCTCAGCAAGAATTTGCCTCTATTTTGACTGTGGAGCCTACTGTGTGCAAAACAGGTGTGACAAAATTCCCCCTATTAGAGCTGTTTTCTTTCTATTTTCTATTTTAAAAAAACTTTTATCTCTGTGGTAATCACTTAACCCTAAAAGGCCTGGATATTTATACAAAAAGGTACTGTGCTTCATTTGTCAAATACTCTTTCTCTTCTGAGTTTGATTTTAATTTTAGTTATTTAATTGTTTGGTCCAGGATAGACTTAAAACATCTTATTTTGAAAGAAAACATGATTAAGTTCCTGGAATATTTACTTGATCACTTGAACCAATCCATGGTGTTCCTCCATTGGCATTCCTCCGCGGGACATGTGATGACTAGCCTGCTAGTCTTGGAAGATACTCCTCTCCTGCCCTTCTCTGTCCTTACCTAAGCTGGCTTCTACAGGCTGTTTTCCAGACCCATGTGTTAGCTGGCTTCCTACTGGGCTAGGCTAACAGGGAGCACTGTCAGGTGACTGGAGGGTGGGAGAAACCAATGTATCTCCCCATCTCTTTCTGCCTTAGGCACCATCCGCTGCAGCTGTCTCCCCAGAGGCTCCCTCTCTTGCTGGACAGGCCTACCATGAAATCAGCCCTGGGATCTGACAATACTACCTCCTCCTGCCACCTACTTAAAAGTGTAATAGTTTCCTGTGGTTGCTTCTCCAGGGAAGAATTTCCCCTGGATTCTTCTCAGTTTTTCCATCACCTGTGCAACAGATTCCTTGTGTCACATTCTTTGTTTGAAGAAATAAGTGTGGTTTCTGTTTTTCTAGTTGAATTCAGCAGATTTATCCATTTTGTGTTTTCGTAAGGGTCTTACCCTGCTTAGGGGAGAAGGAATGATTTTCACAGGAAAGCTGTCACATTCAGTTTAGGAATCTGCCTGTGCTTCTCCAGGTGGCTTTAGTAATGTCATTGTTTTTTCCACCTCTTACTCCCCATACTTGCTCCTCACCTCCATACCCGACCTATGTCTCTCCTGCTTCCTCCGTTCTTAGAGCATATGACACCTATCTTCTGGGGTCACATTCCCAGAGGTACACAATGATTTGTTTTTGTTTATTTTTAAATTTCTTTTCATATGGTGTCCTTAACAAGAATGTCACTGCTGTAGGATAGGATAGCAAAAGAGCACTGGGTTTTTCATTCAGAATGTGAATCAGTGTGGCTTGTTTGAATCCTATAGCCTTGTCCTGCACAACAGTGCCCTTGATAGCAGAACAGGAAAAAAGATAATTTCACCACAAATCTATGAGGAGAAAATGAGATGAAACATATGAAAGGATTGTGCAAAAGATAAAAGGCTAAAAGAAAATAAAAAGAAAAGGCCAGGTATGGTGTTTCATGCCTATAATCCCAGCACTGTGGAAGCCCAAGGCAGGAGGATCACTTGAGCCCAGGAGTTCAATATCAGCCTGGGCAGCATAGAGAGGTCCTGTCTCTATTTAAAAAAAATTTTTTTTAACGATAAAATGCTAAGCAAATAAGAAGTTATTATTTTGAAATAGTAAATAAGCCTAAATTAGTTGTTTTCCTTGAAACAATTGTAATTTTAAAAGTTACCACAAAGGTATTTCTCAACTAGAATTTATACAGAAACTTAACAGCATCACAGTCTTGATTTATCACATGATTTCTCAATCTCAGTTCTATTGACATTTGAGGTTGGATAATTCTTTGTTGTAGGGAGCTGTCTTGTGCATTGTAAGATTTTTGGTGGCATCTCTACCAGTAGCACCTACCTGTCTAGTTATAACAAAACAGTTCTCAACATTGCCAAATGTCCCCTGGGGGGAAAAAAAAGAGACAAAACCGCCCCAAATTGAAAACCACTGATTTAACAAAACCTACTTGGAAAGATGTGCCTTCTTTTTAATATAAGTTGTTAAAACAAACCATAATTAAAAGAAGTCTGGTTTTTCATAGATTATTTGGGAAAAGTCTTTTAAAAATGCAGTTCAGTCATAAAATATAACCTTAAAGATCCAAAAACCCTACAGTGAAAGTCAGTGGTGATTGTCACAGCAGTGGTGTGTGTTACTAAGTATTTATGTTGGAGAAACTAATCTTCCTGTTAAGTATTGTGGTTGGACTACCTAACCAAGATGGTCTTTCTTCTTCATACAATTAATAACATTGTTATTTTTACTAGGTGTTAAAAAAAACCACACTAACACTTTATATCTGACTATTGTATGTTGAAATCCTTTGATGTCCTTTAAAAGGCAAGGTAACTCAGATTGAATATTAGTAGGAACATATATTTCACTCATAACATGACTCAGATATTTTGGGTTTGTACTTGTATGGACTACCTTGAGTAGCTGCAGGACTTAGAATTTTATGAGCATCACAGCTAAGTCAGTCTGTAGAATCACTCATATTTCAATTCCTAATATGATAGTCTTAGCTATCATTTAATTTCTAGAAAACTGGAAACCAAAGTATAACTATGTAAAGTCTAGAAATTATTGTATTTAAAATATTGATTCCAGCTCTCCAAATATGTCTCTTGTAGCTTATATCAATAGGTTTCTAAAACCAGTTTTCCATCTCCACTGTGTCAGTTAGCTTTCTTCCCAGCTAAAGAAAATATTGACCAAAGCAAGTTGCAAAACAGGTGAAACTGGTTGTAGTAAAAGAGTTACTTTTTGCTGGGAAGATAAAAGAGATGTAACTACTGTCCTTGACATGAGTATATTGCTAAGCTTCGTGGACACACATTCTGAGATTGGTAAAATACTGCTTCAGGAAAATTACACTTATCTCCTCATCTATGATTTTGCATTCTCCTAGTTAATCTTCTTTTGGGGGACAGTGAGCCTCCTTTGAAGGACTTATGGGCATTAATAATAATATCACTGTACAAAAATTAATAATATGTATTGCTTTTTTAAAGATATTTTTGAACAAGATATTTTAATAAAACAATCTTATTCAGTGCTACTTATTGTGGTTGGTGAAAAATAAATAAATAAAAACTATCTTATAACTGAGGTGGGTGGTCAGAGTGTTGGATGCAGACTGTGGGATTAAGTTCAGTCAGAAAGTTAGGGCACTTTTATTTGCTGTCATGCTTTTGAATTTGAAGGACTTTGGACCAAGCCTGCCTCTCCAGTTCACTGTCGTGTTCTCAGTTCATCACATATTACATCTGGCCTATGCTTCACATCTGTCAAGCCTCTGTGCAGACATTTGGATCTGTAAACTCTGCCAGGACAAAGCTTGGGCTAGCATCCCATACTATAAATGACTGTTCCTCAGTGGAATATTTTGTTTCCAAAAAAGAAATCTATTTGAGGTATCAGTGCTTGCCCCATCTGTTTTTTAAGATCTGAGAAACAACTATGTAAATATACATAGAAATGATTTGAGTCAAAGCTCTCATTCTCATCATAAATAAGGAAGGAAAGGCATTGATGATGGGCCATTTCAGAGTCCTCCCTGCTATCTCTGATTTAGAAAAAATATATGATCAAGGTGGAGTAATAGAACTAGATTTACCCACCTACCTGTAACAACTAAACAACAACAAAAACAGACAAAAGACATGAAACAATGGTTTTTATGACACTAGATATGAAGCAATGGACATGGTGATTCTTGAAATACAGGAAATAAAATGGATGAGACCTACTATTGCCCCAGTTTACTAATTTGAGAGAGTTTTCAGGTCATGACATGTGGTAGGAGAACAGAGGTAGAGCCCAGTTATGATTCTGAATTGAGGCAACATTGCTGAGAGTCCAGGATGATCGATGCAGTGAGATTTCTTAGGAAAGAGTGATAGAGGAGAGAGAGAGCTGCACAGAGTAAAGCCTGGGGGTCTGCAGAGGGATCTCTGTCAAGTATTCAGAAGAGTTTTGATCATGACTATGAAGAAACTACATGAGGCCTAGAAAAGGATCATCTGGAGGAAGTAGAGAGAACCTGTGGCCATAACATACATAGGGCCAGAAATAGTGTCTGTTCCCACTACCGGCCAGACTGGAAAAGCTCGTAATTCATAGGCACTGGATAAAGTACTCAAGAAGGTCTTGCCTCAGTGGTGGGAAATAATTAGCCCTAGCCTGAGAACTGCTCTCAACCTGCCAAACAAATCATAAAAGCAACATCTGAAAAGATCAAACTGTTTCCAAGTAACTTAACATCATACCTGAACAAAGCTCAAGAAGATTTATGAGAGTTCAAAAGTATCCGGCACCCAACAAATTCACAAAGTATGCATGCAATCAAAGATTACCGGGCGTACAAAGAAAAAGAAAAAGAAAAACACAACTCATAATGGGGAGAGCAACGAGTCAATCAAAACGGACCCAAAATTGGCACAGATGATATAATTAGCAGAGACAGACACTAAAACAATTATTGTGACTATGTTCCAAATGTTCAAAAAGCTAAGTAGAGATGGAATATATTTTTAAAAGACCCAAATCTGGTTGGAATTTCTGGTGGGAATATAAAATGGTGCAGCCACTTTAGAAAAGTCTGGCAGTTCCTCAAATTGCTAAACATATAGTTACTACATGACATAGCAATTCTACTCCTAGGATGTGCGCAAGAGAAATGAAAATATTTTTGCACAAAAACTCATACATGAATGCTTATAGCAGCCTTATCTTTAACAGCCGAAAGGTAGAGACAGCCCAAATGTCTGTCATCTGATAAACAGATAAAATATGGTATATCCATAAAATAATTGAATATATTTAGTCATAGAAAGGAATAAAGCATGGACACACACTACAACCTTGCAAACATGCTAAGCGAAAGAACCAGACACAAAGGCCCATGTATTATATGACTTCCCTTGCATGAAATGTCCAGAATAGGCAAATTCATAGAGACAGAAAGAAGATAGTGATTGGCAGGGATTGGGAGATTGGAAAGTGACTGCTAATGAAGGTGAGGTTTCTTTGGGACATATTGAAAATGTTCTGGAATTAGATAGTAGTGATGGTTGTACAATCTTTTGAATACACTGAATACCACTGAATTGTATACTTTACATGGGTAGATTTATGGTATGTTAATTATATCACAACGATGATGGTTAAAAATAGATGCAATCAGAATCAATTTATCTTTCTATTACCATGTTAGTTGTATAAACTCTCTTCCATTTCACTCCTTCTATTCTGTCCCTAACCCATCCCATCTTTCCACTAACAAGGTTTCACAAGGTTACCAATGACCTGAATGTATCTGATTCATTGTCAGCCTCTGTTCAGTTTTTCCTAAATATCTCAGCAGCATCAAAATCTCTCAACATTGCATCCTTTTAGTAACAGCAGCATCTTCTATAGATTTCATGAAATACACTCACCTAGTTTTCTCTTACCGGACTTTATAGCTGCATACTCATGATCTTCACTTAAATGTCCAGTAGGTACCTAAAGCCTAACATGTATATGACAGAATTCGGATCTACTTGCTATAACCACATCCTACAAATACATATTAGGTAGGCCCATACCTACTCTTGCCCTAGTCTTTCCCATGAGAGTTAACACACAATCATATATCCAGGTGCTCAGGCCAAAAACTAGGGAGTTGTTTACCATGTTTTATTTCTCTCTTTCCCTAATCCTGCCACATCGAATCCACTGGAAGGTCTTAATAGTTCTACCTCCAGAAATCTATGTGGAACCTGTCTCCATTCTCCAGTTATTTATTCAGAGGTTAAAGAGGAGACTGGAATGGTGCCTGAGGGATTAGATTCTATCTGGTCTTGTGAGCCATTATATGAACATTCACCTTTATTCCAAATAAGATACAGAGTTTTGACCAAAGTAATAACATGATCTGACTTAAGTCTTAAAAGGATCACTCTGACTTCTGTAGTGAAATTAGACTGTGGGGGAAAATGAAAATAGGGAACCCAATCAGGAGGCTATTGAAATTTTAAAAAAGGATTATGGTTCAGACTAGAAAGTTGGGGGCAATGGAGGTGTAAGTGGTGATTGAGTTCTATTTATACTTTTAATACAGAGCCAAAAAGATTTGCTGATAAAGTAGATGTAGAGTGTGAAAGAGAAATTAAATGATGCCAGGACTTTGGTGTGAGCAAATGGAATGATGAGTATGCCATTTCCTAAGCAGAAGATTATTGAGTGAGCATGTTTGGACAGGAGGATATAAATTTGATTTTTAAAATTTCCAGTTGGAACTATTTATCAGATACCAGATAGAGCTATCAAAAAGGATAGTGGATATATAAGTCTGGAATGCAGAGGTGAGATCAAACTGGATAAATAAATTCTGGAATTTTCATTTTATATGTGATATTGAAAGCCACAGAAATTAACAAAATCATAGTCAAAAAATAATAATCAAAATCATAATCAAAAAAGTTAGAGAAAAGTTCATGGGCTTAGCCGTGGGGGCCCTCCAATAGTTAGAATCAAAGAGACAAGGCAAAACTAGCAAAGTAGGTTGTGGTAAAGTAGCCAGTGAAGTAGAGTAAAAACCAGTTGAGCGTATTATCATTTTCAGATGGGCAAAATTGCAGCATATTTGACTGCTATGAAGAGGGAAAAATTTGGGATGCAGGTAGAGCAAGATGAATTGCTAGAATTATATCCTTCAGTGGGCAGGAAAGTATGGGATTAGAACACTAGAAGACATGTTGGTCTGGATAGGCACAGGGTGTTCATTTATAGTAACAGAAAAGAAGGCAGTAGGTGGGCACAGATGCAGAGATACAGGTAGGTATTTGGTAGGAGTTTCTGGAGGTTCTCTTATGAAGGACAGATAAGATCATTGAAGAAGAGAAGAGAGAAAGTCAAGGAACTGAGAGGCCATGGAGTTGAAAGGATCATCCACATGAATATTACAATCACCAAGAATTATTATAGGGATAGTGTTTGATAAAATGTCAATCAGCTAAAGGCTAAATCTTTAAGGAATGAGGAGGAGTGGTCAAGGGAAACACAGTGAATCATAGCAATATGGTGGGAAAATATGATATTAAAAGCTGGAGTTTTAGAGGAAGAAGAGAAAATGATCTGGAAGCAGTAAGGAGCCCCCCACTGGCCTAGTGGTATGTGGCATCTGAGAGAAGATATTGGCACTACTTGAGAGGGCTACAGGAAAAGCTGTGTTTCCAGGGGAGAGAGAAAGACACGTGGAAATATGGAAATGCATGTATTAAGTTTTTGGCTGTCACAGTAACTAGTGGAATTCTGTGTCCAAAGAAGAGACACACTAAACATCCTGAAAGGTAATGGCAAGATTATATGACATGGACATATGTTACCCAAATGCCAGTAGCACCCCTGTTAGGAATCTAAAAGTAGAAAGAACATTCAGAGAAAAGGCTTGGATTGATTGTCTTAGTTGAATTTCTCCAGAAACAAATCTTGATTGTAAGTAATTTATTCAGAAGTACTGGGAAAACCTGTAAAGGAAGAGGGAAGTGATCCAGGGAAAAGAAGGCAGTCATCCAATGGTGCAGTATCGAGCCAAGGTACTGCCATGGGCAACTGAAGTTTAACCTTATGGGAAGCTCAAATGAGGAAATCTGAGAAAGAAGAAAAACACACTCCTCACAATTATTTAATCTCAAGAGTGAGATAGCTGAAGTGAACACACACCAGCTTCTGAGAGTCATTGGTAGAAGGCTGCATATCTGATGAACGTGGGCAGAGCACCGACAGCCTGTTACAGGACGTAGAATAAAGGTTTATCTCTAGGATAAATTACAATGAGAAGAATCTTCTGGGTCTAAGAATAAGTACATGTGTGATTTTGAAAGATACCTGCAAATTGTCCATCACAGACAGTATACTAATTTACATTCACCCCAGAAATGTATGATAATATTTCTTTCTACCCTCCCCAAGTTTATATTCTATTAAACTCTTTTCTTTTTGCTAATCTTTGGTAAATATACATTTCAGTGTAATTTTCATTTTCATTTATCTTATTAAGAGTGAAATCGAACAGCTTAACATATATTTAGAAGCATTTTTTATTTCCTTTTCTGCAAACTGCCTGTTAACATTCCTTGTTCATTTTACTTTCAGTTATCAGTCTTTTTCTTACTGATCTGTAGAAAAGCAATATGAGGTTCAAATATTTTCCCAGTCCGTTATGTCTTTGGAATTTTTCTTTTCTTTTTTCTTTCTTTCTTTCTTTTTTTTTTTTTTTTTTTTGAGATAGAATCTCGCTCTGTCGCCCAGGTTGGAGTGCAGTGGCATGTTCTTGGCTCACCACAACCTCCGCCTTCTGGGTTCAAGTGATTCTCCTGCCTCAGCCTCCTGAGTAGCTGGGACTACAGGTGTGAACCACCACACTCAGCTAATTTTTGTATTTTAGTAGAGATGGAGTTTCACCATGTTAGCCAGGCTGGTCTGGAACTCCTGACCTCAGGTGATCTGCCTGCCTCAGCCTCCCAAAGTGCTGGGATTACAGATGTGAGCCACTGTGCCCAGCCTGTCTTCAGAATTTCTTTATGGAATTCTGTCCATTTCTCTTCATCTCCTCTACTGATCCAAGCCTCCTTCTCTCAGCTCCCACTTACACTAAACCCTTGCCTCCTACTAAATCTCTCCTTCCACTCTGCCACTAAGACACTATTATTTTCTATGTACAAGATAGGGTGCAATGTGAAAAATATGAATCACATCATACTACATCCCTACGAAAAATACCCCAAGGACTGCTTTCTAGTACACATAAATCTAGACCCCATATTATGGCCATTTTGGCCTGGTATGATTCACACCTTGCCTCCTCATGTTGTATCCCTAAAATTTCACATTGTTCACTTTCTTCTTCATTTAGCAATCAGCATGATATCACCCTCTGAGAAAAGCCAACCACTGCCTTCTGAGTCAAAATGGCACGCATACCACAGTGTATGTGAGATACCAGTTAGGTACCCACATCTCCAGCTTTCTGATCTCTTTCTGCCTCTTTGTATTATATTTCTCTTATTATTTAGTATGATGCCAAGCACATAATAGACTCTTAATACTTTGCCCAAAAGTATTCTTCAAAATTAAAGGATATTGTCTTACATTCAAATTCTCGTAAGTCTTTCACATTTTAGAGCATTTTCTAAATTACTTTATTTTGAACAAATATTATTTGGAGAACACAAACTGAAATAACCCAAATCAATACTAGATTTATTTATTTATGTATTTATTTATTTATTTTTCCTTCAACTTTTAAGTTCCAGGGTACTTGTGCAGGATGTGCAGGTTTGTTACGCAGGTAAACATGTGCCATGATGGTTTGCTGCACACATCAACCCATCACCTAGGTATTTTATATATATATATATATTTTTATTATACTTTAAGTTCTAGGGTACATGTGCACAACGTGCAGGTTTGTTACATATGTATACATGTGCCATGTTGGTGTGCTGTACCCATTAACTCATCATTTACATTAGGTATATCTCCTAATGCTATCCCTCCCCACTCCGCCTATGCCATGACAGGCCCCGGTGTGTGATGTTCCCCTTCCTGTGTCCAAGTGTTCTCATTGTTCAATTCTCACCTATGAGTGAGAACATGCAGTGTTTGGTTTTTTGTCCTTGCAATAGTTTGCTGAGAATGATGGTTTCCAGCTTCATCCATGTCCCTACAAAGGACGTGAACTCATCCTTTTTTATGGCTGCATAGTATTCCATGGTGTATATGTGCCACATTTTCTTAATCCAGTCTATCACTGTTGGACATTTGGGTTGGTTCCAAGTCTTTGCTATTGTGAATAGTGCCACAATAAACATACGTGTGCATGTGTCTTTATAGCAGCATGATTTATAATCCTTTGGGTATATATCCAGTAATGGGATGGCTGGATCAAATGGTATTTCTAGTTCTAGATCCCTGAGGAATTGCCACACTGTCTTCCACAATGGTTGAACTAGTTTACAGTCCCACCAACAGTGTAAAAGTGTTCCTATTCCTCCACATCCTCTCCAGCACCTGTTGTTTCCTGACTTTTTAATGATTGCCATTCTAACTGGTGTGAGATGGTATCTCATTGTGGTTTTGATTTGCATTTCTCTGATAGCCAGTGATGATGGGCATTTTCTCACGTGTCTGTTGGCTGCATAAATGTCTTCTTTTGAGAAGTGTCAGTTCATATCCTTCGCCCACTTTTTGATGGGGTTGTTTGTTTTTTTCTTGCAAATTTGTTTCAGTTCTTTTTAGATTCTGGATATTAGCCCTTTGTCAGATGAGTAGATTGCAAAAATTTTCTCCCATTCTGTAGGTTGCCTGTTCACTCTGATGGTAGTTTCTTTTGCTGTGCAGAAGCTCTTTAGTTTAATTAGATCCCATTTGTCAATTTTGGCTTTTGTTGCCATTGCTTTTGGTGTTTTAGACATGAAGTCCTTGCCCGTGCCTATGTCCTGAATGGTATTGCCTAGGTTTTCTTCTAGGGTTTTTATGGTTTTAGGTCTAATATGTAAGTCTTTAATCCATCTTGAATTAATTTTTGTATAAGGTGTAAGGAAGGGATCCAGTTTCAGCTTTCTACATATGGCTAGCCAGTTTTCCCAGAACCATTTGTTGAATAGGGCATCCTTTCCCCATTTCTTGTTTTTGTCAGGTTTGTCAAAGATCAGATAGTTGTAGATGTGTGGTATTATTTCTGAGGGCTCTGTTCTGTTCCATTGGTCTATATCTCTGTTTTGGTACCAGTACCATGCTGTTTTGGTTACTGTAGCCTTGTAGTATAGTTTGAAGTCAGGTAGCATGATGCCTCCAGCTTTGTTCTTTTGGCTTAGGATTGGCTTGGCAATGTGGTCTCTTTTTTGGTTCCAAATGAACTTTAAAGTAGTTTTTTCCAATTCTGCATCACCTAGGTATTAAGCTCAGTGTTCATTAGCTGGTCTCCCTGATGGCCTCACTCCCCCCACCTCCCCACGTGAAAGGCCCCAGTTTTTGTTGTTCACCTCCCTGTGTCCATGTGTTCTCATAGTTTAGCTCCCACTTATAAGTGAGAGCATGTGGTGTTTGGTTTTCTGTTTCTGTGTTAGTTTGCTGAAGATAATAGATTCCAGCTCCGTCCATATCCTTGCAAAGGAAATGATCTCATTCCTTTGTATGGCTGCATACTATTCCATGGTATATATTTTCTTTATCCAGTCTATCACTGATGGGCATTTGGGTTGATTCCATGTCTTTGCTATTGTGAATAGTGCTGCAGTGAACATACGGGTTCATATATCTTTATAATAGAATGGTTTATTTATTTATTTATTGAGACTGAGCCTTGCTCTATCACCCAGGCTGGAGTGCAGTGGTGCAGTCTCGACTCACTGCAGCCCCTGCCATCCAGGTTCAAGTGATTCTTATGCCTAAGCCTCCTGAGTAGCTGGGACTACAGGCACATGCCACCACATCAGTCTAATTTTTGTATTTTTAGTAGAGATAGGATTTCACCTGTTGGTCAGGCTGGTCTCAAACTCCTGACCTCTAGTGATCCGCCTGCCTCAGCCTCCCAAAGTGCTGTGATTACAGGCATGAGTCACTGCACCCAGCCTGTAATAGTATGATTTATATTCCTTTGGATATATACCCAGTAATGAGATTGTTGGGTTAAATGGTATTTCTGCCTCTAGATCTTTGAGAAATCACAACGCTGTCTTCCACAATTGAACTAATTTCAATTGAACTAATTTACTGATTTGTTGAACTAATTTACACTCCCACTAACAGTGTAAAAGTGTTCCTTTTTCTCTGCATCCTCACCAGCATCTATTGTTTCTGGACTTTTTAGTAATTGCCATTCTGACTAGTGTGAGATGGTATCACTTTAAATCCCTATCAAGGTCACTGGTTTTAAAGGGAGGGAACAGAACTGGTTTAAAGGGAGGGAAAATAAGGCATGATAATGTAAAAGATTCAGTTCTTCTGGGAGGATTTTACAGTTGCAAGAATACCATGTAAACACACTTTTCAAATATCACTTAGAAAGCAATGTGGCAAGTATAAATATTGTGAAGATACGGTGAATGAAAACAAATGAAGTGAGAGACAAACGTATCCTGCAAAATACAAAATAGGAGAAAATATTTGCAAACCATATGTCTGTATAAAGAATTAGTATCCAAAATATATAAAGAACTCTTACAGCTCCATACCAAAAAACCCTCCAAAAGCCCGACAACAAATAATCTGGTTAAAAATTGGCAAAGGATCACAATAGATATTTCTCCAAAGAAGACATGCAAATGCCCAACACTTATATCAAAAGTGCACAACATCACTAATCATCAGGGAAAAGCAAATCAAAACCACAGTGAGATATTTCCTTATACATATTAGGAGGAGTATTAATAATAAAAAAAAGTTAAGAAGTATTGGCCAGGATGTGGAAAAAAAAGGAGCACTTGTATACTGTTGGTGAGAATGTAAATTGGTGCAGCTGCTATGGAAAACAATAAGGAGATTCCTCAAAAAATTGTAAATAACCCCACCGTATGATCCAGTAATCCTACTTCTTGGTATTTATACAAAGGAATTAATGTTAGGATCTTGAAGAGATAGATGTCTGTATTACTAGGTTCACGACAATAGCCAAGAAATGGAAACAACCTAAATGCCTGTTGATAGATGAATAGATAAAGAAAATGTGGTATATGCATACAGTGAAATATTATTCAGCCTTAAAAATGTAAGAAATCATGCCATTTGCAACACCACGGAGGAACCCAGAAGATATTATTCTAAGTGAAACCAGACACAGAAAGACAAATACTGCATTATCTCGGTTATATGATGAATCTAAAATAGTCAAATTCGTAGAAGCAGAGAGTGGAATGATGGTTGGCAGGGGCTGATGGGAGGTATTAATGGGGAAGTATTAGTCAGAGTGTACAAAGTATCAATTATACAAGATGAATAAATTCTAGAGATCTACTGTACAGTATAATGCCTATAGTTAACAATACTGTAATGTATAAGGTGGACTTTATGTTACATATTCTTATCATACACACATACAACAATAATAAGGGCAGGAGAAAACTTTGGAGGTGATGTGTAGATTTATGGCATAGATTATGGTGATGGTTTCATGGGTGTATGCCTACTTCCAAACCCATCATGTTGTGTACATTTAATATTTATGACCTTTAATATATCAATCATACTTCAGTAAAGTGGTTTAACAAAAAAATTACACACACACAAAATTTAGTAAGCATTGACATGAACTTACTTGTTATTCTAGAAACAATTTCAATGTGCGAATATATGTAGGCATCATCCTCCCTAAAACACAAAAACAGAAAACAAAAAAATATATATCCTAACATTATATCAATAGAGGCTTGTGGCTTAGAACAAAATTTAGAATTGATAGCATCATATACCATTTAAATGATTCTTTAAAAAAATTTTTGACAAACCTAAAGATGATATGCTCTGAAACCCACTGGAAAATGATAAATGCAGCATCCATTTTTTGAGTCTTTGGATGAAGGACTTTGGTCTGAAGAGTCACTTTGTCCTACAACAGACTTATAGTAAACAAGTTACAAAATTTTGTTTTATTAATCTACTAATATACAACTGTCTACAGTATTTCCTTGATTTAACCTAGCCATCTGAACATAAATTCATACGGTTTGTATCTTTGTAATGTCCCTTACTTTCTTTTAGGAACAAACCAGTGTATAAAATAACACTTATATGAATAAATCAGTCTGGACATGCTCTCCAGAAATATTCTTACCTACAAGTGTAAAATTTAAAAGACTACCACTTTTGAAAAAAAAAATTTCTAAGTATCATCAATCATATCATGTTTATATTAATTTGCCTTTAAATATTTCTACCACAGTGTTTGAAAAATCAATTTGTAGATCTTGTTTTAAAATAACCTGCATTTTTACAAGCAATATAAAAACCAAAAAATTTTATTCTAAAATAAGATAGGAATATGCATGGTCACATGCACTTGGAATTAGAAATGATAACTTACCAGATAGAGGTCTTTGTCTACACTGTTAATGTAAAGAATCAAATCTCTAGTTTCATAAAATGTGTGTTAAAAATATTTCACAGAAATATATGCTTCAATAACTTTAATAACACTTTATGACAAGATGTATTTTTTTTGTTTGTTTGAAACGGAGTCTTGCTGCGATGCCCAGACTAGGGTGCAGTGATGCGATCTTGGCTCACTGCAACGTCCGCTTCCCAGGTTCAAGCGATTCTTGTGCCTCAGCATCCCGAGTAGCTGGGACTACAGGTCCCTGCCACCATCCCCAGCTACTTTTTGTATTTTTAGTAGAGACGGGGTTTCACCATATTGGCCAGGCTGGTCTCGAACTCCTGACCTCAAGTGATCTGCCTGCCTTGGCTTCCCAAAGTATTGGGACTACAGGCGTGAGCCACTGGGCCCAGCCTATAACAAGATGTACTTTTGATAGTAAACTGTATTTTCTATATCCCCACTTTTTCTTTTGGAAATAAGGATTTCTCAAAGGCTGGCTTGAGTCACCACCCAACCATCTTGAGACTATCTGCAGAAACACCACTTCTCACTTCTTAGTGCATACCGTGTGGTAATCTGCTACCTCCGAAAACCAGGGTTTTGGCTTAGCTATGTTTGGTGGAGAATGATGGCTTTCTCTGGAATAAGGGTAGCATAGTGTAAATCCCATTATTCCAATTTGGAAATATCCCATTTTAGGTTTCCTATATCCTTCTTTATCAGGTCTTCTAGTCTTATCCACCAAGGGGCACGGGGAACATATGCAAATTTTTTTACCACACTTCACCAGCATGTGATACCATATCTTTCTGTATAGTGATTTCATTTTTTTTTGTTTCTTTGATTACTGTCTTGACTTGAATTTTATCCCCAACCACAATATATTCACTGTGATATGAAGGAATTGTATAATTATAAGCATTGGTATGAGAATATTAGAAATTATAAACGACTCTCCTATTATTTACTGCTTTATTAAGAGGAAAAAAGGTGTATTATTACCCACACTTACTCTACAAGACCTATTTAAATTTTAATAATAAAGTTGTTTTTGAGAAGATACTCTTTAATCATCTTCATCTAGCTTGGAAATTTCACAAAACTCAATTACTGAGTTAATATCTATGGCCTGGTTTATAATAACGTAGCTTAAATCAGCCACAGATCTAGAAGAGAAGCAGCATGGTGTGGTAGATCAAGGCTCTCCACATGAGGTAAACATGTTTTGGATTCTCTACCCTCTTATTTGCTGTGAGACCTGAGCATAGCATTGAACTCCATAAAATGAAGGCATGTGTCTACTTATCTTTTATTGGTTAGAATATAGGGGATAGGGCAAGATAATCTTTTCAGACCTCTTATAGCACTAAAACCATTGGCTGTTGTATTAGGGTTAAATTAAAAATTAAAAGTTACAGAAATTACTTGACTCTTTGGAGGAGATCTATTTATCCAGAAATGATGTGCCTGTCTATCCCCAAACCATTAACTAGATAGAAAAAGTTACCTATCCTCTTAAAAAAAAAGTATCCCAACTACTAAAGGATATTTTAATTTTAATTTTTGTTAAATAGTAGAACTCTGAGAAATGAAATAAAGAAAAGCCTCTGAATGAATATTCTGTGAATCAGGACAGCCTTTATAGGGGTGACTTCATAATTTTTCCTTTGCAAGCGTATCAGAGGGACAGATGAAGATGTATTTCTTTTTTTTTAAATTAATTTATTTATTATTATTATACTTTAGGTTTTAGGGTACGTGTGCACGATGTGCAGGTTAGTTACATATGTATACATGTGCCATGCTGGTGCGCTGCACCCACTAACTCATCATCTAGCATTAGGTATATCTCCCAATGCTATCCCTCCCCCCTCCCCCCACCCCACAACAGTCCCCAGAGTGTGATGTTCCCCTTCCTGTGTCCATGTGTTCTCATTGTTCAATTCCCACCTATGAGTGAGAATATGCGGTGTTTGGTTTTTTGTTCTTGCGATAGTTTACTGAGAATGATGATTTCCAATTTCATCCATGTCCCTACAAAGGACATGAACTCATCCTTTTCTATGACTGCATAGTATTCCATGGTGTATATGTGCCACATTTTTTTAATCCAGTCCGTCATTGTTGGACATTTGGGTTGGTTCCAAGTCTTTGCTATTGTGAATAATGCCGCAATAAACATATGTGTGCATGTGTCTTTATAGCAGCATGATTTATAGTCCTTTGGGCATATACCCAGTAATGGGATGGCTGGGTCAAATAGAATTTCTAGTTCTAGATCCCTGAGGAATCGCCACACTGACTTCCACAAGGGTTGAACTAGTTTACACTCCCACCAACAGTATAAAAGTGTTCCTATTTCAAGTTTTCCAGGTCCAGGTTTGCTGTATCTGTGGACTGAGGGGAAAGTAATTGGATTGGGTTGCTGAATAAAGCTCTTTTGGTAGGCCAAGGCATTTTTCCATCCACTTTAAGTCTTCTCTTACCAAAGAAAGTAGAATGACAGCCCATTCAGACTTGGAAAAGTGCTGATTGATATCCTGCCATTCAACATCCTGCCACCAACACTCTGTGGGATCAGTTGGGATGAAACACGAAAAAACAAAACAACAAAAACACCTTCAGCCACTTCATTAAAGATGTATCTGTTTAAAATCTCTTTTTGACTAGTTGCTTTTCTTGATGACTTCTTCAGACATCTGTTTTTTTTTTTTGTTTGTTTGTTTGTTTTTTTGAGACAGTCTCGCTCTGTCACCCAGGCTGGAGTGCAGTGGTATGATCTCGGTTCACTGCAACCCCAGCCTCCTGGGTTCAAGTGATTCTCCTGCATCAGGCTCCACAGTAGCTGGGATTACAGGCTTGCACCACCATGCCCGGCTAACTTTTGTATTTTTAATAGAGATGGGTTTCGCCACGTTGGCCAGGCTGGTCTCGAACTCCTGATCTCAGGTGATCCACCTGCCTTGGCCTCCCAAAGTGCTGGGATTATAGGCGTGAGCCACCGCACCTGGCCCAAGACATCTGCTTTTATTTCCCAAGTTTTTTCAAAGGCTAATGAGATTTTTTTTTTCACACTCTACTGGAGAAATAAAGTATAGATGTATAGATTATTTATATCCTTGCTTTGATCATCATTTCCTTGATTGTCCAGTAGGCTTCATGAACTATTACTGAGATCAAAACATAACAGTTCCTGTTACCACACTGAACAAATATCTGTCTGAGTAAATGTGCAGAAGTTTATTTTGATTCACCTGCTCAGAAATGTATAGCATAGGACTCCCATAACCCTATTCATTAAAAACTCTGATTCCTTACTGACAAAGGTTCCTTGGACACAGCATATATAATAGCCTTGAAATAGGACTCGTGTCGCTTCTTTTTATGTAGTTACAGATATGTGCCTGTTGTCCTTAATGAACTTATTTTCTTTACTTTTGTATTCTCCGGGTCTATCCAGCTGAAGTCAGAAATGCCCCTCTCAGGCTGCCCCCAGTGACTCCAGTTTCCTAGCAGAGCCTAACCAGGTCAGGTGGTAAAAGCAGTTTTCTTAGCACCATTCTTTCTGATTTGTAATTGGTATGGTCCTGCCAAGCTCCTGGAGCATGTAAACCTTTTGTTGCAGGGTTTTTGTTTCTCCCCTGTTAGCCACCATATTAATTCAGATCATCAATCTGCTGTGCTTTCCTTGCTGGGCTTGAGATACTCCTCAAGCTGCAATTCACTTGGCTGTGACTCCAACTCCCTGTGTGGCTTGTATCAAGCCTCTCTCCTGTGGATCCTGGCTCCTGGCAAGAAGCTTGCTGTGACAAGAGTTATAATCAACATCAGATGGATTTCTGATGCTTTCCCTACCTGACTGATGGGGACCCTTAGTTACTCAGCATTGGGCTTCCATATCTTTTGATTTTTGGGCATTGGAATTCCTGACTAGTCCCCCAGAAGCAAGCTGTTCAAGATTGGCAGGTCTTATGTTCTTCAAAGTCTCAGCTTTTGCTCCTTTCTTATTGATACAAATTGCTAAGGTACCAGGATGCCTCATGTCTCGGTCTGCCTAATTTGTAATACTATAGTGCTTATCCATATATACACATATAAGTGCATTTGTTTTTATTACTGTAAGACAAAATACACTAAAGAATAAGGCATTGTATCTCCAACTTTCATTAGAATCCTCAGATCATGATGTAGAAGAAATATCTTGAAAGCCCTGAAGCCACTGCTTGTTTGATCCTTGAGAGCCATAACTACTATCTATAACTTGTTCATGCACTTCTGCATCTATGACTCACCTAAATGAAATTTCGTAAACCTACCTGAGGTCTAATAGAATGCACTGCTGTTAATTCCTTGCTTAATTTCATTACTTGATGGTTTCTGGACTACCCAGAACTTCAGAAGGCATTCCTTTCCCTAACAATCTAATTTACATCTAAAGTTGAATTAAATTTAGTCTTTGACTAATTTGAGCCAAAAACATGATGCTGATATCTAAATAACATGATTTTACTTTATAGACTCTGATAGTTGAGAGGTATCAAAGTTGTCACTCTGGTACGAAAGTTTTATTCCCCACAGCACAACCTGAATAGTTCTGAATTTCTTTCTATCAACTAAACACATTTTTCTATCAACACATGTTTTAATTCCCCTTTGCCTCCTGGAAACCTTTTCCTTCCTGGCACATTTCCATGATAATTTTTTAAATGCTATTCAGAAACCTTCATTTTCTCTAATACAAGAAACCATGGTGAAGCGTTCATTGCTCAGACTTTCTTTACCTTGGGCTTTTGTAATAGAGAGTAGATTCTTCTTTGGAATGTGAAGTTTATATTAATAGTAATCTCAGGCAAAACATAATTATGGCACATGCAAGGCTCCAGAACAGTCTCATTGATGTCCCTGCTTCCTGGGCTTACAGTGAACTCCAGACAGACTTCGGTGGTTCCACCGAACTGCCGGGCAACTTTTGTCTTAGTCACTAAGAATTACTGTCAATATTGTTTTTAATTCTTTCTGACTTTTGTCTTCTTCTCAAGCTACTAACTTCCACTAATCTGACATGTGTGAGTAAACTTCACTTTGCAAGTATCTGTTCCTGTTTCCCTTGTGGACGTTAGACAGCCTATTGAATACGGTTCACAAGTGTTGTCCCAGGGATCTTTAGTCAGTTACCATCATCGGGGGATTCCCTTTATCACTCCTTTAAATTTAATCCTCTGTTTGCTTGACACTAGTCTTCCTCTTTCTTTATTTACTTGTTTTTGATGAAGGCTTTGCCTTTGTCAGGCAACTAATGGAGAAGTTCAGTCAGAGTTCAACCAGAAAAACAGAACTAATAGGCAATATATATCTAAGGAATTTTTTTTTTTTTTTTGAGTCAGGGTCTCACTCTGTCACCCAGGCTGCAGTTGTGGGAGCTGGTTAGACAAGTCCAAAATGTATCAAGCTGAAGCTGATAGGTAGAATTTCTTCTTCCAGGAAACCTCATTCTGCTGTAAAGCTTTTCAACGGATTGAATTAGGGCCACTCAGATGATATAGGATTATCTCTTTTACTTAAAGTCAACTGACTATAGATGTTTATTTTATCTATTCTTTCTTTCTTGAGATCTGAAAGATTGTCTCCTGTCTGTAAGAAAGCTTGAGATCTGGAATATTGTCTCACCAGGCTGTAAGCTTGATGAGCCACCCTTATTTATTGATAGACTTTACCTCAGGTGACCTAGATATAGTCTCTCTTCTTCTTGGATAGTACAAATTTTTATAAATCTTTATTTTTGATACCACCTTTTCTAGCTTCGGTTTGAATTACTGGGCTTCTATAAACACATCCCATCCTTTCTACAGATGGATTTGATTGATTAAGTTATATTTTTTATTTACATTTGATTATTTGACTGGATTTCGATCTCCTCAGGAAAAAGAAAATGTCTCCTCAGGAAAAAGAAAATATCTCTTGAATATAAAACTTCTACAAATATCTCTTGAATATAAAACTTCTACAGTTGGCAACTTTCAACTTCTGTATTTTAACTCTCAATGGTTTCATTCTCATATTTTGGCCTTTTTATGATTTGGCCTAAGCTTCTGAGAGTTTATGATTGTAGCCATCTAGATAACATAAGCTACATGTAAATTTGAACTTCCAGTATGAAGATTCTAAGAATCTGGACATTCTGTTCGTTAATCACTGGAAAGCAACTTAAAAGTTTAGCATACAATTTCCTGCTACTATGACAAATTCCACGCTAAACATCATGGGAAAAATACATTCCAGCTTCATCCACATTAGCAATGAATTTCAATTCATAACCTTACACAGTTGGCTTTAGAAGTACTAGCATTCCCTTCCCACGTTCTTATCTATAGCTGCAGCCTCCAACCCATTTCCCGAGACATATGGTTCTGTATTTCTTGGAAGGTTCGCAGCAATTCATTACTACATTCAAAATCCCCTGAGTCCAGCTACAATGCAGGGTAATTACTCCAATGTGGGGAAGAGTCAAACTGCATGTGAACGTGCTTCTCCAATAATTATAACCCATATCTTTAAAAGAGTGACAAGCATTTTTGCTTAGCTTTTAGAATCATAGGGTGGAAGCTCAGTTAAGTACTTTGCATAATGCTACTTTGGACAGTAATCATTGGGAGTACATAGGCTTTATTCAGTATTGAACCATTGGTAAGCATTTAAAAATATTTGTACACACACACACACACACACACACACAAAACAGGACTTGACAATATCACTGCCCCTGCTCTATAGTAGCTTTGTCAACAAGCAAGTAGAGTCACCGAAGTGAAATATTCACTGTCAATTAGCAGTTGGGTCAATGTTACTAATTGTCAAACTATTTTTTTGCTATAAAACACATTTACACACAATCTTGTGTAGAAATCCACTATATAAAACAGACAAGGGCCAGGTGCAGTGTCTCTTGCCCATAATCCCAGTACTTTGGGAAGTTGAGGCAGGAGGATTGCTTGAAACTAGATGTTTGAGACTAGCCTGGGCAACATAGGGAGACCCCACCTCTAAAATGATACAAAAATTAGCTGAGTGTGGTAGCACATGCCTGTAGTCCCAGCTACTCAGGAGGCTGAGGCAGGACGATTACTTGATCCTAGGAGGTCGAGGCTGCAGTGAGCCGTGATGGAGCCATTGCACTCCAGTCTGGATGACAGAGTAAGACCCTGTCTCAATAAATAAATAAAAAGAAAAAGGATTAGGACGGAGTTGCTCAGCTTGAAGAATATGGGATGCGCAGAGTGACGTGACTTTAGCCTCTTCCTCATATCACAGTGATCAGTGAAGCACATCTAGAGAATCCCAGAGCTCTGCAGAGTATACTAGGAAACCACAAATTTATGTTATTTACAAGAATATTTTGGTTATTCACTTAGCACATTGGCTATTTTCGCCATATAAAATTGTCAAAAGACAAAATTACAACAAATTTAGTTATAGATAGAATTGGCTTTTATCTGTGACTCATGAATTGGGGCAGCTTCTATTCTTCAAGATAGAGTAAAACTCCCACTGGGCAATGGCAGAACAGTGGGTTTTGTAAAGTGCGGACAAGGAAAAGAGCAATATAAAAATAACTGAGGCTGGGCACAGTGGTTCACACCTGTAATCCCAACACTTTGGGAGGCTGAGGTGGGCGGATCATGAAGCCAGGAGTTCGAGAGCAGCCTGGCCAACATGGTGAAATCCCATCTCTATTAAAAATACAAAAATTAGCCAGGTGTGGTGGTGCATGCCTATAGTCCCAGCTACTCAGGAGGCTGAGGCAAGAGAATTGCTTGAACCTGGGAGGCAGAGGTTGCAGTGAGCCAAGATCACACCACTGCACTCCAGCCTGGGTGACAGTGCAAGACTCCATCTGAAAAATAAAAAAAAATTAAAATAAGATAAATAAAATAAATAAAATAAAAATTTGAGTGGGGCTGGGCCCAGTGGCTCATGCCTATAATTTCAGCACTTTGGGAGGATGAGGCAAGAGAATTGCTTGATGTACAGAGTTTGAGAGCAGCCTGGGTAACAAAGTGAGACCTCATCTCTACAAAAAACAAAATAAAAAATTGGCTGGGCATGGTAGTGTGTGCCTGTAGTTAGTCCCAGCTACTCGGGAGGGTGAGGGAGTCCTGAACCTAGTATTTCTATGCTGCAATGACCCATGATTGCACCTCTGCACCCCAGCTTGGGTGACAGAGTGAGACCCCACCTAAAAAAAAAGATTAAAAATAACTGATTATTTAATATCAGGTTACTTTTTTGTGCAGGTTCAAGGAGAGAGGACTTCCTTATTATTCTGACTCAGGTAGACTGGAGTCTCCTATGTTCAGGAAAAGTTGGTTCATTTGGGACCTATTTGATTTCTTAAAGCTTTAGTTTGATTATGTGCCATTTAGTATGAGTGACCCCGTTTTGGTTTGGTCTAATTTGTTAGGGACTAGTGCAGGAATTCCATCTTAAAACAATGGCCTCCCGTAATTTTTGTTTCACAAAACGTAGCCAGTAAGTACCAGTTAGTGGCTAGTTTTTGAAGAATTCATTGGGCATAGCATTAAAATAAGCATTGAGGGGAAGAAATTGCTATGAAAAAATAAAATCTTGGAGTCTGGAGATAATCTGAAATGAAAACAAAAGAAGGAGTCTATTGTGAAAAAAACTTAAAACATAAATGAATATAATCACAGGAAGACATTAAACAATACACTAAATAGAGCACAACTGATCTTGTTTGATCTGGGAAACTAAGTAGAGCTGATCTTGCTATGTTGACAGCAAATGCCTAGGGTTACCAAGAGCTATCTAGATACCAGATAGATTCAGGGCAAAGATGTTCTCGGGTTTAGCAGGAATCTATTCAATATAATGCTTCACTCACCAGCACTTTGGCATAGTTGTTTTGCTTTTGTGAGCATCAATAAAACAGACAAACCATGACCCTAAAATACTTGATGAGTCACCAGAAGATTATACTACATTCAGCAGAAGTACCCATATATGATTATAATATGATTTAATATAATATGATGTAATAGAATATCATGTATTATTATTGTTCGAAACCTGTTGGAAATGTTATATAGTATGCCAAAAGCATATCTTTCTAGAAGCCAGAATATTGTAGAGCTGGGATATTGCATTCCCTGACTGTATCATATAAGAGAAATTTCTCTGTATGAGTACTAAACAGTAGCTAAAGTCATTGAAGGGACCAGAATCAAGGACATGAAACAAAAAGGTTTTGAGAACTTTAAATGTAGTAAGAAGATTTGGCAGAGAAACTTAGAAGAAGGCATTTCTGTTAAAGAATCTCCTCATACTTACATAGCTTAAATTCACTCTGCTTGTTTTTCAATTGGTGTATTTATAAGGCACTTGTCTTCCAAAACTAGATTTGTATTTCAATGATAATGGCAATAATGCTTTCTTTGTAGAACCTATCTGTGTGATCTTGGCCAAATCAGACTGGTTGAAACATAGAGCACACATTTGCTTCTTCTGAATGGTGCTTCATCTCAGTGGCTGAGCCATGGTGGATGGCATTCAGAAATAACAGTTGTGCTTCCACACAGCGGTGAGCCAATCCCCAGTGATTCTAAAGGCTGAATGTTCTGGTTCTGCAACCAAATGAATACAATTATAGATACTTAGCCGACCCTGACTAGGTTTCATTCTTTCATTAATTAACACATGTATTTAGTTTTTTATAGGCACTTATTTGGGCACTGCAGAGCTGCTGTAGATCATCTAAAGTTTAATTCAATATGGCTTTCCCCCCTTAGAATCTTGTTATGATTATTCTTATATCTTCCCTTCTGCCCATCTCTGAAAATTTCTCACTTCCCCTCTTGGAACACCATACTATGATTAGATTCACTTCCAGGGACTGGCCATGGGTTAGAAAAATGATTCTCTTACTTGCCAGGATCCCTGTACAGACGCTGCCGAGTCAAATTTAGTGCCAAAGGGAATGTGTGCTTTATTTGATCAGTGGTGATTTCTGAGCTGGGCCCTGGAAAAAGAAAACATGGATTTTGTCAGTATCTATGGAGCCAGAAAAAAGTATCCTTATTGCAATCTGTCCTGATTACAGCTGTGCTGGTACCAAGTGTGGCACTCAGAATATCCAGTATGCTCTCATGGCAACCAAACTTAATTTCTGTATGCAGCAAATGCTAGGGCCTGTTAAATGGATGAACTGTATAGCTTGTAAAATATCTGCTTCTTAAGTTGGAAGTGACTTTGTCTTTGATAACTTTGCCTCTCCAAAGAAAATCTTCTACCACCCACTCAGAATGTCAGGTTCCTCCTGGTCTCCATGATGATCCGTAAATATCTACCCTGAACTCATGATGATGATTGGATTCAACATTGTAATTGCATATGCCTGACTTTTCCACTCTGTCAACAGCCTCTTTTCTGGAGTATCTCCCAGTGATCATGTCATATCCTGTTAGGTAAATTGTGGACCTGTAGGATTGTATCTCCTAGTTTTATGAGTGAAGATCACATTTAATTCTCTGTCATTTTCAGAACATAACACATAGTTAGTGCTTTAAAAGGATGAAACATGCAGGGCATTTATAAACTTTAAAAGTACTTTTTTATCTGTTATTTTATGCAATCCCTACAATTATCCTCTGAGGGCTGGCAAATCCCGGTTTGACAAATGAGAAAACTGAGGCATAAAAGCTAAGTGACTTCTCTGAAGTCACACAGTGACAGAACCAGATCTAGGATCCAGTTCCCTTGACTCCTAGACTCAGACTTTTTTTTGTTAAATATTGTCTAGTCATATTACTACTCTCTGAAAGCTATTCCCACCAGAAGTCTCATTTTAATTAGGTATTTCATACCTTTAAACTCTGTAGTTTGGCTAGCATTTACAAAATCATGCTGAGTACAGGCAGTGAACACAGCTTGGGTTGCCCAAAGCAGAAAAAAGATATAAAGATGAAACCACCAGACAGATTTTATTTATGACTATTTTAGGGTAGTACAACCTCAGATTCTCCTTAACACCAAGTTCTGTTGAAACTCAGTCTTTATCACAGGAACCACTGGGTGCCTTTCTCATGGCCACAGCAGCTTGGTTTACAACAGTCTTCAAACAGCCAGGCTGTGCCCCAGAACTTCACTGGGCTTCCTTCCATAACTGTGGATCTGTGAGCATCACTTTACTTTCAGAGTGTGGAAGAGACCTTAATAAGAATCATGAATCATATTTTACAAATGAGGATACACAGGATGTAAGGTTAAGTGACCTGTCCTATCAGGGCCACAAAGCCAGTTAAACTTCTTTATTTATTAACTGAGTCACTTAAAAAACATTTATTTAAAAACCTATTTTGTTCCAGGAACTATTCTGGGTACTGGGAATACAACAGTGGAGACAGAGAGAGGGAAAATAAAAAACAAGACAAAAATGATTGCTTTGGTGGAGTTTATATATTCCACTGGAAGAACGTAGATAATAAATAAAAGTGAAAAAGTACATTATAAGGTGGGAGGAAGGCTTGAGCCTAGGAGGTTGAGGTTGCAGTGGGCCGAGATTGTGCCACTGCACTCTAGCCTGGGTAACAGGGCAAGACGTTGTCTCAAAAAAAAAAAAAAAGTAAGTTATAGAGTATCTTTTTATTTTTATTTTTTATTTTATTTTATTATTATTATACTTTAAGTTTTAGGGTACATATGCACAATGTGCAGGTTTGTTACATATGTATACATGTGCCATGTTGGTGTGCTGCACCCATTAACTTGTCATTTAGCATTAGGTATATCTCCTAATGCTATCCCTCCCCACTCCCCCCACCCCACAGCAGTCCCTGGAGTATGATGTTCCCCTTCCTGTGCCCATGTGTTCTCATTGTTCAATTCCCACCTACGAGTGAGAACATGCGGTGTTTGGTTTTTTGTCCTTGCGATAGTTTGCTGAGAATGATGGTTTCCAGTTTCATCCATGTCCCTACAAAGGACGTGAACTCATCCTTTTTTATGGCTGCATAGTATTCCATGGTGTATATGTGCCACATTTTCTTAATCCAGTCTATCGTTTTTGGACATTTAGGTTGGTTCCAAGTCTTTGCTATTGTGAATAGTGCTGCAGTAAACATACGTGTGCATGTGTCTTTATAGCAGCATGATTTATAATCCTTTGGGTGTATACCCAGTAATGGGATGGCTGGGTCAAATGGTGTTTCTAGTTCTAGATCCCTGAGGAATTGCCACACTGTCTTCCACAATGGTTGAACTAGTTTACAGTCCCACCAACAGTGTAAAAGTGTTCCTATTTCTCCACATCCTCTCCAGCACCTGTTGTTTCCTGACTTTTTAATGATTGCCATTCTAACTGGTGTGAGATGGTATCTCATTGTGGTTTTGATTTGCATTTCTCTGATGGCCAGTGATGATAAACATTTTTTCATGTGTTTTTTGGCTACATGAATGTCTTCTTTTGAGAAGTGTCTGTTCATATCCTTCGCTCACTTTTTGATGGGGTTGTTTTTTTTTTCTTGCAAATTTGTTGGAGTTCATTGTAGATTCTGGATATTAGCCCTTTGTCAGATGAATAGGTTGCAAAAATTTTCTCCCATTCTGTAGGTTGCCTGTTCACTCTGATGGTAGTTTCTTTTGCTGTGCAGAAGCTCTTTAGTTTAATTAGATCCCATTTGTCAATTTTGGCTTTTGTTGCCATTGCTTTTGGTGTTTTAGACATAAAGTCCTTGCCCGTGCCTATGTCCTGAATGGTATTACCTAGGTTTTCTTCTAGGGTTTTTATGGTTTTAGGTCTAATATGTAAGTCTTTAATCCATCTTGAATTAATTTTTGTATAAGGTGTAAGGAAGGGATCCAGTTTCAGCTTTCTACATATGGCTACCCAGTTTTCCCAGCACCATTTATTAAATAGGGAATCCTTTCCCCATTGCTTGTTTTTGTCAGGTTTGTCAAAGATCAGATAGTTGTAGATGTGTGGTATTATTTCTGAGGGCTCTGTTCTGTTCCATTGGTCTATATCTCTGTTTTGGTACCAGTACCATGCTGTTTTGGTTACTGTAGCCTTGTAGTATAGTTTGAAGTCAGGTAGCGTGATGTCTCTGGCTTTGTTCTTTTGGCTTAGGATTGTCTTGGCAATGCAGGCTCTTTTTTGGTTCCATATGAACTTTAAAGTAGTTTTTTCCAATTCTGTGAAGAAAGTCATTGGTAGCTTGATGGGGATGGCATTGCATCTATAAATTACCTTGGGCAGTATGGCCATTTTCATGATATTGATTCTTCCTACCCATGAGCATGGAATGTTCTTCCATTTGTTTGTATCTTCTTTTATTTCATCGAGCAGCGGTTTGTAGTTCTTCTTGAAGAGGTCCTTCACATCCCTTGTAAGTTGGATTCCTAGGTATTTTATTCTCTTTGAAGCAATTGTGAATGGGAGTTCACTCATGATTTGGCTCTCTGTCTGTTATTGGTGTATAATAATGCTTGTGATTTTTGCCTGTTGATTTTGTATCCTGAGACTTTGCTGAAGTTGTCTATCAGCTTAAGGAGATTTTGGGCTGAGATGATGGGGTTTTCTAGATATAAAATCATGTCATCTGCAAACAGGGACAGTTTGACATCCTCTTTTCCTAATTGAATGCCCTTTATTTCCTTCTCCTGCCTATAGCGTATCTTAAAAGGTGAGATTACATGAAAGAAAAACAAAGCAGAAAAGAGGGTAAGTAATTCTGGGCACTAAATACATTTTAAACAGGGTAGTCAGGGGGTTATTGACTGAGAAAGTGAGATTTTTTAGCAATAACTTAAAATGGCGAAGAAGTAAGCAATGAGAATATCTGAGGAAAGCCTGTGCAAAGCCCCTAAGGCAGGAACATGATGACATCATTAAGAGACCAGAGCTAGGAATACTGGGGCAGCATGAGCCAGATGCAGAATAGTTTGATATGAAATCTTAGAGGTCATGAGGAGCCAGATTTATGTAGGGTCTTGTAGGCCATAGTAAAGATTTTGGTTTTTAACCTGAGTGAGTGAGATGAGGAAACACTGAAGAATTTTGAGTAATGGAATGATATCTTTGAGCTTAGTTTTAAATGGATTATCCTGTGTTTTGTGGTAAAGAATGGATTAGAGCGAGTACAGCATAGAACTAGGGAAACCAGTTAGAGATCTATCACAGTAGATTTAGTCAAGAGAGGATGGTGGCTCAGATCAAGTGGTAGAGGTTGAAATGGTGAGAAGAAGTCAGATTCTAGATGTGAATTTGAAGAAGGATCCAAGAAGATGTGTTGAAAAATCAAATTTGGGGTGAAAAAAGAAAAGGAGAAATTAAAGATGACTTGAAGTTTATAGCCTGAGCAATTGAAAAGATATATTTGCAGTTAACTAAGATGGTAAAGCCTTCAAAAGGACTAGGTTTGGAAAGTGATGAACCATTCAGTTTTAGAAATATTTAGTTTGAGATGTATATTGGATATCCAAGCAGTAATGTCAAATAGGCAATTGGGTATGAATTTAGAGTTCAGGTTAGAGAATTGAACTAGAGAATTTAGCTGTCAGCAGAGTATAGGTGATATTGAAAGCCATGAGAATACCAGAAGAGTGAATGTAGATAGAGAAAAGAAGAGCCATCTAAGGATTAAACCCTGAGATACATTTGGTATGTTAGTCTAGAACTCAATCATAGGTTCTTGACAAACTGCACTCTGGAGTATTGGTTTAAGGCTCATAGAATTGGATTAACCCTACTTTGTGCTACTAAAGACAAAATTTCATAAAAGCCTCTCAAGAATCCAAAGTTTATTATAAAACAAGCTTTCCTTAAATGTCAAGTATGTTGAAGTATTGTTCATATTCATGGAGTAAAATCATAGAGTTGCCCCCATCCCCAACCTTTTGGGTCTGGTGCTAGTTTGTTCTTCATTGTTTCTGTGTACTTTCTCCATGAAGACTGCAACCCCTTGAACAATTAGCCCCCAACAGACTGAGTAAGTACTAGCCAAACACTGGATTCCTACAGCTATGTTAATGTATTGCTTTGGGGACTATAGAGCTTTCAGATAACAATGCTCTTTTTTTCTTGCAGAATAAAAGCATTTTTCTAGGAGTTAGTTTTAAGATGGTCGAATCCATATTAGCTTTGTATCCCTATCCTCTAGGCACTAGTTCAAGGATTTAAGTGTATGCAAGAATCAGAATATGCTTATTTAAAATGCAGATTCTCTGGTCTTTTTAAAGTATAATTTTTAAAAATTTCTATTTTTTTTATTGATATGTAATAGTTGTAGATTCTCTGGTCATATCTTTAGAGATTCCGATACTTTAGGTCTGGAGTGGAGCCTATGAATTGGTACAACAAGTGATTCTGATGCTGATTCAGAATCAGAAGAGGCAACTTACTTTTGACAGTGGACAAGTGATTCTGTTAGGCCATTTCTTTGATACAGGAAGAAAAATTTCTAGGGTTGCTAGGAAGATTATGGACAGATTATGATCTTGAAAGAAGTCCTAAAAGTGGACTGTATTAAATAAAGTGTATATTTTAGGAAAGAGGATGTAAATCCATATAGGGGAGATTTCTTTTGCTAATAATCAGCTTTATCAAGGGAAAGATACTTGTGAATGTGTTTCATCTTTGAAAAATAAAAGAAAATATCAATTTGAGATGTCATAGAGAAGGTTCCTCTGTGGGAAATAAGGTTTTACTAGTTGACTTCTAAAGCTGCCATAAATTATTTTTTAGAACAAGACAAAGAATGTATAAAGAAGTAGCCTCTTGGGTTTCTACCAGCTCACAGATTCTTTGGGTGTTTTTAAGGCATTCAAAAGACAAAGGACTAGCTCATATTTTTATCACAGTTTTTGCCTACTTCCTTCAACATGGGGGCATCCTGGTAGAGAAAAACAATTTAAAACTGTTTCCAGATATTTTGGTAAAAGTTTCCACTGTACTATGGGTAGGCAGTGAATTAGAATTAGCATGACTAGGATTGCTACTATCTTTGGATAAGACTTATAAACCACATGAATGATAAGAAAGAAACTGTTATATGAAGAGTTTGGCCTGGATGATTTCTAAGAGCTCTTTACTTCTAGATTCTCTAAGTTCTAAAACTCTATAGGTTCACATGAGTTCTTATCCACCCTTATGAAAAACTGCTAGAGAACTCACAGAATTTCATCTGTCTACCTCATTCCCTGACTTTGTTCAGGGAATGAGGTACAGAGATGACTCCAATAACCCCAGCTCCTTATTCCATCTTTTAAATGATTTTTTATAAATTTCAGTAGGTTTTTGGGGAACAGGTGGTATTTGGTTACATGAATAAGTTCTTTAGTGGTGATTTCTGAGATTTTGGTGCACCCATCACCCAAGCAGTGTACACTGTATCCAATGTATAGTCTTTTATCCCTCACTCCCCTCCCACCTTTCCCTCTGAAGCCGCAAAGTCCATTGTATCATTTTTATGTCTTTGCATCCTTAGAGCTTAGTCTTATGAGTGAGAACATACAATGCATCGTTTTCCATTCTTGGGTTACTTCACTTAGAATAATGGTGTCCAAATCCATCCAGGTTGCTTCGAATTCCATTATTTCATTCTTTTTTATGGCTGAGTAGTATTTCATGGTATATGTATATATACCGCGTTTTCTTTATCCACTCGTTGATCGATGAGCATTTGGGCTGGTTCCATATTTCTGCAATTGCGAATTGTGCTGCTATAAACATGCATGTGCAAGTGTCTTTTTTATATTATGACTTATTTTCCTCTGGGTAGATATCCAGTAGCAGGATTGCTGGAGCAAATGGCAAATCTACTTTTAGTTCTTTAAGGAATCTCCATATTGTTTTCCACAGTGGTTGTACTAGTTTACATTTCTACCAGCAGGGTAAAAGTGTTTCCTTTTCACCACAGCCATGCCAACATCTATTATTTTTTGATTTTTTAATTATGACTATTCTTGCAGAAGTAAGGTGGTATTGCACTGTGGTTTTGATTTGCGTTTCCCTGATAATTAGTGATACTAAGCATTTTAAAAATATGTTTGTTGGCCATGTGTATATCTTCTTTTGATAATTGTCTGTTTATGTCCTTAGCCCACTTTTTGATGTGATTATTTGTGTTTGTTTGGATTTGTTTTTTTTTGGTCTGGTGATTTGTTTGATTGCCTTGTAGATTCTGGATATTATTCCGTTGTCAAATGCTTCGTTTGTGAAGATTTTCTCCCACTCCGAGGGTTCTGTTTACTCTGCTGATTATTTCTTTTGCAGTGTAGAAGCTTTTTAGTTTAATTAAGTTCCACTTTTTTATCTTTGTTTTTGTTGCATTTGCTTTTGGGTTCTTGGTCATGAAGTCTTTGCCTAAGCCAATCTTTAGAAGGGTTTTTCTGATGTTACCTTCTAGAATGTTCATGGTTTCAGGTCTCAGATTTAAATGTTTGATCCATATTGAATTGATGTTTGTATAAGGTGAGATATTAGGATCTAGTTTCATTCTCCTACCTGTGTCTTGTCAATTATCCCAGCACCAATTGTTAAATAGGGTGTACTTTCTCCACTTTATGTTTTTGTTTGCTTTGTTGAAGATCAGCTGGCTGTAAGTATTTGGCTTTATTTCTGGGCTCTCTATTCTGTTCCATTGGTCTATGTGCCTATTTTTATACCAGAACCATACTGTTTTGGTGGTTATAGCCTTGTAGTATAGTTTGAAGCTAGGTAATGTGATGCCTCCAGATTTGTTTTTTTGCTGCTTAGTCTGGCTTTGGCTATGCAGGCTTTTTTTTTTTGTTTTAGTTCCATATGAATTTTAGGGTTGTTTTTTCTAGTTGTGTGAAGAATTATAATGGTATTTTGATGGGAATTGCATTAAATTTGTAGATTGCTTTTGGCAGCATGGTCATTTTGACATTATTAGTTCTGCCCATCCATGAGCATGGGATGTGTTTTTATTTGTTTGTGTCATCTATGATTTCTCTCAGCAGTGTTTTGTAGTTTTTGTTGTAGAGGTCCTTCAACTCCTTGTTTAGGTATCGCATAAGGCCATGGGAGCCCACCTCTTCCATCAGCATGACCTAGATGTGAGACATAGAGGCAAAGGAGATCATTTCAGAGCTTTAAGATTTGACTGCCCCGCTGGATTTCAGACTTGCATGGGACCTGGAGCCCCTTCATTTTGGCCAATTTTGCTCATTTGGAACAGCTATATTTACCCAATGCCTTTACCCCCATTGTATCTAGGAGGTAACTAACTTGCTTTTGATATTACAGGTTCATAGGTGGAAGAGACTTGCCTTGTCTCAGATGAGACTTTGGACTTGGACTTTTGGGTTAGTGCTGGAATGAAGCTTCTGGACAGCAAAAGAAACTGTCATCAGAGTGAATAGGCAAACTACAGAATGGGGGGAAGATTTTGCAATCTATCTATCTGACAAAGGGCTAATATCCAGAATCTACAAGAAACTTAAACAAATGTACAAGAAAAAAACAACCCCATCAAAAAGTGGGCGAAGGATATGAACAGACACTTCTCAAAAGAAGACATTTTTGGGAGGCCAAGGCGGGAGGATCACCAGAGGTGAAGAGTTTGAGACAAGCCTGGCCCATATGGAGAAACCCTGTCTTTACTAAAAATACAAAAATTAGCTGGGCGTGCTGGTGGGCACTTGTAATCGCAGCTACTTGCAAGGCTGAGGCAGGAGAATTGCTTGAACCCCAGAGGTGGAGGTTGCAGTGGGCCAAGATTGTGCCGCTGCACTCCAGCTTGGGTGACAAGAGCAAAACTCTGTCTCAAAAAAAAAACAAAAAAAAAAACCCTATAGTCCCAGGACTTTGGGAGGCTGAGGCAGGTGGATCATGAGGTCAGGAGATTGAGACCATCCTGGCTAACACGGTAAAACCCTGTCTCTACTAAAAATACGAAAGATTAGCCAGGCGTGGTGGCAGGCACCTGTGGTCCCAGCTTGCGAGGCTGAGGCAGGAGAATGGCGTGAACCTGGGAGGCAGAGCTTGCAGTGAGCTGAGATCGTGCCACTGCACCCCAGCCTGGGCGACAGAGTGAGACTCTGTCTCAAAAAAAAAAAAAAAAAGACATTTATGTGACCAACAAACATATGAAAAAAAGCTCATCATCACTGGTCATTAGATCAATGCAAATCAAAACCACAATGAGATACCATCTCATGCCAGTTAGAATGGCGAACATTAAAAAGTCAGGAAATAACAGATGCTGGAGAGGATGTGGAGAAACAGGAACGCTTTTACACTGTTGCTGGGACTGTAAACTAGTTCAACCATTGTGGAAGACAGTGTGGTGATTCCTCAAGGATCTAGAACCAGTAATACCATTTGACCCAGCAATCCCATTACTGGGTATATACTCAAAGGATTATAAATCATTCTGCTATAAAGACACATGCATACGTATGTTTACTGCAGCACTGTTCACAAAAGCAAAGACTTGGAACCAACTCAAATGCCCATCAATGATAGACTGGATTGAGAAAATGTGGCACATATACACCATAAAGTAGTATGCAGTCATAGAAAGGATGAGTTCATGTCCTTTGCAGGGATATGGATGAAGCTGAAAACCATCATTCTCAGCAAACTTACACAGGAACAGAAAACCAAACACTGCATGTTCTCACTCGTAAGTGGGAGTTGAACAATGAGAATACATGGACACAGGGAGGGGAACATCAACCACTGGGGCCTGATGGGGAATGGGAGTTAGGGGAAGGATAGCATCAGAAGAAATACCTAATGTAGATGACAGGTTGATGGGTGCAGCAAACCACCATGGCATGTGTAGATCTATGTAACAGAGCTGCCCGTTCTGCACATGTATCCCAGAACTTAAAGTATTAAAAAAAAAAAAAAAAAAAGACTTTGGGGGACTATTGGGAAGGCATAATTGGTTTTGAAATGTAAAAGAGACATGAGGTTTGGGAGGGGCCCGGGGCAGAATGATATGGTTAGGTTTTGTGCCCCCACCCAAATCTCATCTTGAATTGTAATCCCCATAATCCCCATGTGTCAAGGGAGAGACCAGGTGGAGATAATTTAATCATGGGGTCAGTTCCCCCATGCTGACCTCATGATAGTGAGTTCTTACGAGATGTGATGATTTTATATAGGACTCCTCCCTCTTCACTCGGCACTTCTCCTTCCTGCCACCTTGTGATGAAGGTGCTTTGCTTCCCCATCAGCTTCTGCCGTGATTGTAAGTTTCCTGAGGTCTCCCCAGTCATGCTGAACTGTGAGTCAATTAAATGTTTTTCCTTTATAAATTACCCAGTCGTGGGCAGTTCTTTACAGCAGTATGAAAATGGACCAATAGAGGTATATTCCTAAGTGGTTTTTTTTTTTGTTTTGTGTTTTTTTTTACAGCTATCATAAAAGGGATTGAGTTCTTGACTTGATTCTCAGTTTGGCCTCTGTTGGTGTATAGCGGTGCTACTGATTTGTGTACATTGATTTTGTATCCTGAAATTTTACTGAATTCATTTATCAGATGTGGAAGCTTTTTGGACATGTCTTTATGGTTTTCCAAGTATACAGTTATATCATCAGTGAACAGCGATGGTTTGACTTCCTCTTTACCAATTTGAATGCCATTTCTTTCTCTTGTCTGACTTCTCTGGCTAGGACTTCCAGTATGTTGAATAGAAACGGTGAGAGTGGACATCTTTGTCTTGTTCTAGTTCTCAGGGGGAATGCTTTCAACTTTTCCTCATTCAGTATAATGTTGGCTGTGGGTTTGTTATAGATGGCATTGATTGCCTTAAGAAATGTCTCTTCTACGCCAATTGAGCTGAGAGTTTTAATCATAAAAGGATGCTGGATTTTGTCAAATGATTTTTCTGTGTCTGTTGAGATGATCATGTGATTTCTGTTTTTAATCCTGTGTGGTGTATCACATTTATTGACTTGTGTATGTTAAATCATCCCTGCATCCCTGGTATAAAACCCACTTGATCATGATGGATTATCTTTTTGATATGCTGTTGTATTTGGTTAGCTAGTATTTTGTTGAGGATTTTTGCATCTATAGTCATCAGGGATATTGGTATGTAGTTTTCTTTTCTTGTTATGTCCTTTCCTGGTTTTGGTATTAGGGTGATACTGGCTTCATAGAATGAAGTTAGGGAGGATTCCCTCTTTATCTTTTGGGATAGTGTCAATAAGATTGGTACCAATTCTTCTTTGAATGCTAGAATTTAGCTCAGAATCTATTTGGTCCTGGTCTTTTTTTGTTGGTGATTTTAAAAATTACCATTTCTATGTCGCTGCTTGTTATTGGTTTGTTCACAGTTTATATTTCTTCCTGGTTTAAACTAGAAGAATTTTACCTTTCCAGGAATGTATCCATCTCCTCTAGGTTTTCTCATTTGTGCATATACAGGTGTCCGTGGTAGACTTGAATAATCTTTTGTATTTCTGTGGTATCAGTTGTAATATCTCCCATTTCATTTCTAATTTAGCTTATTTGGATCTTCTCTCTTCTTTTCTTGGTTAATCACACTAGTGGTCTATCAATTTTCTTCATCTTTTCAGAAAACCAGTTTTGTTGGCCAGGCACAGTAGCTCACGCCTGTAATCCCAGCACATTGGGAGGCTGCGGAGGGCAGATCACCTGAGGTTAGGAGTTCGGGACCAGCCTGGGCAACATAGCAAATCCCTGTCTCTACTAAACAAACAAACAAACAAAAAAAGAAATTAGCCGGACATGGTGGCAGGTGCCTGTAATCCCAGCTACTTGGGAGACTGAGGCAGGGAGAATTGCTTGAACCCAGGAGGCAGAGATTGTAGTGAGCTGAGATCAAGCCACCTCACTGCAGCCTGGGCGACAGAGAGACTCCATCTGAAAAAAAAAAGAAAAAAGAAAAAAACCAGTTTTTTGTTTCATTTGTCTTACGGATTTTTTTAATTCAGTTTCATTTAGTTCTGCTGTGATCCTTTTTATTTTTTTCTTCTGCTGGGTTTGAGTTTGTTTTTTTCTTGTTTCCCTAGTTCCTTGAAATATAACCTTAGATTGTCTATTTATGCGCCTTCAGACTTTTTGATGTAGGCATTTAATGCTATGAGCTTTCTTCTTAGCACTGCTTTTGATGTATCCCAGAGGTTTTGATAGGTTATGTCACTATTATTGTTCAGCTCAAATATTTTTTAATTTCCATCTTCATTTCATTGACCTAACAATCATTCAGGAGCAGATTATTTAATTTCCATTTATTTGCATGATTTTGAGGGTTTCTTTAGAGTTGATGTCTGATTTTATTCCACTGTGGTCTGAGAGAGTACTTGACATAATTTTGATTTTCTTAAATCTATCGAGTCTTGTTTTGAGGCCTACATGGTATTAGCCACAAAACAAGGTCTATCCAGCCAGGAGGTGGAGCTTTCAAGAGAGCTTCAGCTGATACAAGATAGACCTTGGTCTATCTTAGAGAATGTTCCATGTGCTGATGAATAGAATGTATGTTCTGCAGTTGTTGGGTAGAAAGTTCTGTAAATATTTGTTAAGTCAATTTGTTTTAGGGTATAGTTTAAGTCCATTGTTTCTTTCTTGACTTTCTGTCTTGATGACCTGTCTAGTGCAGTCAATGGAGTATTGAAGTCCCCTACTATTATTGTGTTGCTATCTACCTCATTTCTTAGGTCAAGTAGTAATTGTTTTATAAATTTGGGTGCTCCAGTGTTAGGTGCTTATATATTTAGGATTGTGATATTTTCTTGTTGGACTAGTTCTTCTATCATTATGTCCCTCTTTGTCTTTTTTAACTGTTGTTGCTTTAAAGTCTGTTTTGTCTGATATGAAAATAGCTACTCCTGCTCACTTTTGGTGTCCATTTGCATGGAATATCTTTTCCCACCACTTTACCTTAAGTTTATCTGAGTCCTTATGTGTCAGGTGAGTCTGTTGAAGACAACAAGATACTTTGTTGATGAATTCTTATCCATTCTGCCATTCTGTATGTTTTAAGTGGAGCATTTAGGCCATGTACATTCAATTTTAGTATTGAGATGTGAGATACTATTCTACTCATCATGCTAGTTGTTGCCTAAATACCTTTTTGTTTCATTGTGTATTGTATTATAGGCCCTGTGAGATTTATGTTTTAAGGAGGTTCTGTTTTTTCTATTTTGAGGTTTTGTTTCAAGATGTCGATCTCCTTTTAGCAGCTCTTGTAGTGTATGTAGTCTACCAGTTGGCACTGGTAGTGGTGAATTCTCTCAGCATTTGTTTGTCTGAAAAAGACTTTATCTTTCCTTCCTTTATGAACCTCAGTTTCACTGGATATAAACTTCTTGGCTGAAAATTGTTTTGTTTAAGGAGGCTAAAGATAAGACCCCAATCCCTTCTAGCTTGTAGGGTTTCTGCTGAGAAATCTGCTGTTAATCTGATAGGTTTTCCTTTATAGGTTACCTGATGCTTTTGCCTCACAGCTCTTAAGATTCTTGCCTTCATCTTGAATTTAGATATCCTGCTGACTATGTGCCTAGGTTATGATCTTTTTGTGATGAATTTACCTGGTGTTCTTTGAGCTTCTTGAATTTGGATGTCTAGTTCTCTAGCAAGGCCAGGGAAATTTTCCTTGACTATTCCCTCAAATATGTTTTCCAAACTTTTAGATTTCTCATCTTCCTCAGAAACACCAATTAGTTTTAGGTTTGGTCATTTAGCATAATCCCAAACTTCTTAGAGGCTTTGTTCTTTTTTTTTTTAATTCTTTTTTCTTTGTCTTTGTTAGATTGGGTTAATTCAAATGCCTTGTCTTCAAACTCGGAAGTTTTTTTCTTCTACTTGTTTGATTCTGTTGTTGAGATTTTCCAGTGTATTTTACATTTCTTTAAGTATGTCTTTCATTTCCAGAAGTTTTAATTGTTTTTTATTTATGCTATTTCTCTGGCGATTTTTTCATCCATATCCTGTATTTTTTTTTTAAATTTCTTTAAGTTGGTTTTCACCATTCTCTAGTGCCTCTTTGAGTAGCTTAATAATCAACATTCTCAATTCTTTTACTGGCAATTCAAAGATTTCTTCTTGGTTTGGATCCATTGCTGGTGAGCTAAAGTGATCTTTTGAGGGTGTTAAAGAACCTTGCTTTGTCATATTACCAGAATTGTTTTTCTGGTTCCTTCTCATTTGGGTAGACTATGTCAGAGGAAAGATCTGGGGCTCAAGGGCTGCTGTTCAGATTCTTTTGTCCCATTGATCTCCCCCTTCCCTAGAGATGGGGCTTCCTGAGAGCTGCACTGCAGTGATTGTTATTGCTCTTCTGAGACTAGCCACCCAGTGGGGCTGCCAGACTCTGGGCTGGTACTGGGGAGTATCTGCAAAGAGTCCTGTAATGTGATTGGTTTTCAGGTCTTTCAGCCATGGACATCAGCACCTGCTCCAGTGGAGGTAGTAGGGGAGTGTCGTGGACTCTGTGAGGATCCTTGGTTGTAGTTGTGTTTAGTGCACTGAGATCTTGCCCCAGGCTACAAGCTTTCCTGCTAAGAAAGTAAGCAGGGCTTTCAGCCCCCACCCCTACCTGCTGGCCATGGCTTCTGTGCTCCTATCTGCATTTCCCTTTTGCCCCCACCCACCCAATTGTGTCCAGGAAAATTCATGTTCGGTCAAAATTATTACAAAGATCTGCTAGAAGTTTCCTTCTCCCTGTGATCCTTCCCCCATTTCCACTGGCAGACCTCCCCAAGGATCCCTGTGAGATAAAATCAGAAATGGCTTCCCTGAGGACTGGCAGTGCCTAAAGGGCTCTTCCCACTGCTGCTTCTACTTTTGTATTTATCTTGGCTCTCTACATTTGTTTCAGATCTAGATAAGGTTAGATCTTTCTCCTGTGATCTGGATTGACAGGTTCCCCAGTGAGAGTGTGTGTTAGAAGGTGGACTTTCCCCTCTCACACTTTGGGCACTCACAGTTTTTTGGCTGTCTCATGGAGTTTGCAGCAGCAACCTGCTTCTTTCAAAGGGTCTCTTGTATTCTTTTGGTTTTTCTGATATGTTCATGTGGTAGTTTTTAGAGCAAAAGTTCACAATATGAGTCTCCACGTGCTGTTCTATCCATCTCAGGTGGAGCTGCAAGTTAGTCCTGCCTCCTATCTGCCATTTTTTTCATCTTTTAAATGATTATAGATATCAAATACTTAGTTCTGCCAATGTCTCATTATAATCAAGGAAAACAGTTATGGCAGTTTGCAGAAAAGGTTTTAATTTCCATGTATGTTTTTCAAAATTCATTTCAAAATATACTCACTATATTGTTTTGAATTCTTACTATCATTTTTCTCTAGGTATTTGGTATGTAATGATTTGCCAATCAACGACATTCGTATAGTACATTTCTTTCAGAATTCTAAAAGCACATTAGCAGTGGTAAAACCCTCAGAGGTAGGCATATTTAACTGTAAGATAACATTGCCTTTTAGGCATTGTTTGCCATGTGTCTTTGAACACCTAGGAATTGTATTATCTCATTGTAGCAGAAGGCTTAGTGTTTTCTAATGTAATTATGAGATGAAAGAAAGTGTAGTTTGGAATGAACTATATTGTGCTGCTTATGTTTTTAAGTGACAGGTTTAATAACAATAAAACAGATAACTGTAAGTAGCATACTAAGAGAATAATATAAAATTATTCTAACCTGATGTACTGAGAACTTTCTAACATAAGTCTCTGTAATGATTAAATGGGATAATCTTAAATCAGCTTAGCTATTGGGTTTATCTGAGGCAAATATCTCCTTCTATAAAATGTTTTAAATCTAAACAAGACATTTTGGTCTGTAATTTAGTTTTTAGTGGTCCAGCATTCTTTTCTTCTTGTTATAATACCATGATTTCCTTTCTTGAGTTACCTTTTGCCCAATGTTTGTAGTCTTATTAACTGTCAAAGTCCCCTGTCCTCACCTGGCCAAGGCGTGAGTATAAGGAACAATCAAACATTCTTGCTCAAGATTTAACTTTTAAAAAGAGTGATATAAAGATAGGAAAAATAGAGCTAATTCATCCCTACAGAGGTGACCTAATAAAACCACAGAGTAGTTCCTGCTACTTGGCTCTTGCTAACTGCATCCCTGGGTTCTTTGCTGAGCACACTTCGGCAGTTATTATTTTGCTTCTGTGAGCCACCCATATCCTTCCTGTAAGTCCTTTTTTATTTTTCAGGTTTGCCAGTGCTAGCCTTTTTCATTGCAACTGGAGATCTCTAATTGGTACACAAAATCTCGTACTCCTCCCAATCTGTGTGTTACTTTTGTAAAAGATTATACAGAATTTAACATTTGATATCAGTATACAGATATCAGACGTTTACCTGCTTCTGCTGATGTGTACGTGTGTGTGCATGCTTGTATGAATGAATGTGTGTTGGTATGTGAGACTCATCTGCAAATATCAAGCTTCCACTTGCCTCTTTTTTTTTTTTTTTTTTTTTTGAGACGAAGTTTCTCGTCAGCCAGGCTGGAATGCAATGGCGCGGTCATGGCTCACTGCAACTTCTGCTTCCCGGGTTCAAGCGATTCTCCTGTCTGAGACTCCCAAGTAGCTGGGATTACAGGTGCGCACTACCACGCCCAGCTAATTTTCATATTTTTAGTAGAGACAGGATTTCACCATGTTGGCCAGGCTGGTCTCGAACTCCTGACTTCAGGTGATCCGCCTGCCTTGGCCTCCCAAAGTGCTGGGATTACAGGAGTGAGCCATGGCACCCGGCCTCCACTGGCATCTTTATGAGATCTTGATCTTTCTTAATTAAAGGAAACAAAGCAGAAACAGGTATATTCTAAGGAGTCTCCCTTCAACACTCTCCAGTTAATCAGTGAGTTTCTAAGTCCTTTTTTATTTGAATAAAAAGAAAAGAGCTCTTTTACAGCCAGAAGTTTCCTACATATTCTTACAATGTTAAATACATACTAATATTATAACAGGTTTGCATCTGATATCTGAAGAAAGTAAGTTAATTTCCCTTAACTATGGTGGATTCTGTTTCTATTATTAGACAGTAAATCAACATATGAAAAGATTGTAGAAACATTGCAATGATAACATTTCTGGAATGTTCACATAGATTTCTCAAGAGGCTCATGAGAATTTAGAAAGATATATTATGGTCTACAGTTCTGAAGCCTGGGAAGACTGAGACTTGGGACATAGTCTTGCCTATGCTAATGGATGATCTTAGATATTAATTTAACCCTTCTCAGCCATAATTTCCCCAGCTGTGAAGTGAAGATAATAATTTCTTTATCTATATCATAAGGTTGCATAAGGAACAAATAAGATGTCCTCCAAGTAGTTTAATGGAAAATGTACTTTTGATTAGAAGCCTGTAAAAATAAAAGTTAAGATGAGAAACAAAGGAAATAGAAAATAAGGTAACCATTGCATAGAAGGACTTATAGAATTTGTGTGGGGACCCAGAGAAAACACTGAAAAACAGATTTAAAATGGTGCTAATCAAAACTGTATAAAACTTATTCAAAAGGCAAGTTTATGAGGTGTGCAACCATTTTTAAACAAAAGTACCCTTTATGTTTTTATAATAAGTATTATGAAAATTAATATCTATTAAACATATACTATTTCTTAGGTTCTCTGTTAGCTATACTTTTGTTTCATTTAATCCCTTAAACCAAGTGAATTGGGTATTGTTATCATCATTTTACAGAAAAGAAAACTCTTTTGAGACTCAGAGAAATAAAATTACTTGTCAAGGTCAAAAGTGATAGAGCCAAGATCCAAATTTCTTGTGTATGCCCTTCCCACATTGAGTCTAGGTTTGACCTTGGGACTTGCTTTTGCCAATGGGACATTAGCAAGCATGATATTAATAGAGGCTTACTAAGCACTTGGACTTAGGGGGTTTGTCTTCTTTGTAATGCTTCCTCTTGGAACCTTGAGACTACCATGATATGAGGAGCCCAAGCTAAGAGTCAGAACCAAGACTCCAGACATATGGCCTCCATTGAGCCATTCCAGCCAGCTGTTGGATATTTAAGTAACCTCAGGTGAGGTCCCAGACATCAAAGAACAGAAACAAGTTATTATCATTGTACATTGCCTAACTACTTGACCCACAAAATCATAAGTATATAAAATAGTAGTCATTTTATGCTACCTAAGTTTGGAGTGATTTACTACATAACAATAGATAATTGATATTTAACTTAGGTTCAATCTAAAGCTTGAGTACTCTTTACCCTGCAATATGCTGTCACAAATTATTGAACTTTCCTGCATATTCTCAAATGAAGTCTGGAAACTTGTTTTGCAAAGACATGAAACAAACTTTTATTTAAAAGTAAAAGAAGCTTAATAGAGAGAAGAGACAATCCACAGATTGGGAGAAAATATTTTCAAATCACATATGGGATAAGGAGCCAATATCCAAAATATATAAATAACCCAAACTACTCAATAACAAGAAAACAACTCTATTTAAAAATAGGCAAAGGACTTGAATAGACACTTCTTAAAGTGGCCAACAGATACATGAAAAAAATGCTCAACATCTTTAATCATCAGAGAAATGCAAATTAAAACCACAATGAGATATCACCTCACAATTGTAGATTGATATTATAAAAAACATAAAAGATAATAAGTGTTGGTGAGGATGTGGAGAAAAGGGAACCCTTATACACTCTTGGTGGTATTGTAAATTAGTAGACATTTTGAAAATAATATGAAGATTTCTTTAAAAACTAAAAATAGAATTACCATATGATCCAGCAATCTCACTACTGGGTATATACTCACAGGATTTAAAATCAGTATGCCAAAGAGACATCTGCACCTTCATGTTCATTGCAGCATTATTCACAATAGCCAAGATATGGAAACAACCTAACTTTCCATCAAGGGATGAATAGATTTTTAAAATGTGGTGTATGTACATAATGGAATAGTATTCGTCCTTAAAAAATAAACTGAAATTCTGTCATTTTCAACAACATGGATGAACCTAGGGGATATTGTGTTAAGTGAAGTGAGTCAGGCACAGAGAGACAATTACTGTGTGATCTTATGTATACATAAAATCTAAAAAAGGCAAGCTCATAGAAGGAGAGAGCAGATTTGCAAGTAATTCTGATGCTAAAATTAAAAAAGAAAAACAATAGAAGTAGGGAGCAGAATGATGGTTACCAGGGGCTTGGGTTGGGGGAGGTAGATGGACAAAAGGAGAGACATTTGTCAACAGGTACAAAGTTACAGCTGGGAGGAATAAGTTCTAGCTGCTCTATTGCACAGCAAGGTAACGATAGTTAATGTATTAGATATTTCAAAATAACTAAAAAAGAAGTTTTTAAATGTTCTCACCACAAAGAAATGATAAACATTTGGGGTAACGGGTATGCTAATTACCCTGATTTGATCATCTCCCAATGTATACATGTTTTGAAACATCACATTCTACCCCATAAATATATAGAATTATTATTTGTCAATTAGAAAAAAGTAAAAGAAGAACGCTAAAATGATTCATATCCCTCCATAAAGAGATTTATAGTTGTTGGTTAATATTTTGTCTTGTTTACAGTCATTTTTAATAAAATAAATTATTCTATCTTTTCTTGTAAATACTAAGTGTATTTTTAGAAGGAATTCAAACACTGCAAAAAGTACGAACGTAGAGATTTAAAAATCAGTTAAATCTTACCACATAAGAAGAAACTTGGTTAATATTAGATGAACTTTATCCAGGCATGTTCCTTTAAAAAATAGACAGCTAGACAGGAAGGAAATGCTTTAAAATATGATTATATTATAGATGACTTTTTTTTTTTTTTTTTAGAGAGTCAAGGTCTCACTTTGTAGCCCAGACTGAGGTGCAGTGGCACTATCATAGATTACTACCACCTTGAACTCCTGGGCTCAAGGAACTCTCTGGGGTAGCTGGGACTACAGGTGTGTGTTATTATGCCGAGGCAATTTTTTAATATTTTGTAGAGATGGGGTTTAGCTATGTTGCCCAGGCTGGTCTTGATCTCCTGAAATCAAACAATCCACCTGCCTTGGCCTCCCAAAGTGCTAGGATTACAGGCGTGAGCTACCATGCCTGGCCTATTATTATTATTATTATTATTTATTATTATTATTTTTTTTGAGACAGAGTCTTGCTCAGTCGCCTGGACTGGAGTACAGTGGCACAATCTCGGCTCACTGCAATCTCTGCCTCCCAGGTTCAAGCCATTCTCCTGCCTCAGCCTTCTGAGTACCTGGGGCTATAGACGTGTGCCATCCTGCCTGGCTAATTTTTGTATTTTTAGTAGAGATGGGGTTTCGCTCTGTCAGCCAGGCTGGTGTCAAACTCCTGACTTAGGTGATCTGCCCGCCTCAGCCTTCCAAAGTGCTGGGATTACAGGCGTGAGCCACCGCACCTGGCCTACAGATGTGTTTTTAAAGTGAAAAAGAAACAAACAAATTTCTTTATGACCCATACACACACACATGTGCATACATACACACCAAACAAAAATTCCCAAACACCCTGATAGAAGTGTAAGCTTCAAATATTTTTTTTTCTTTCAACGTAAAATATTCCTCTAAAACTGTGGAAGAAATTTTGGAAAAACACAAATGTTAAGAGATTGGAGGAGCCGGATGCAGTGGCTCACGCCTGTTATCCCAGCACTTTGGGAGGCCGAGGCGAGTGGATCACCTGAGGTCGGGAGTTCGGGACCAGCCTAACCAAAATGGAGAAACCCCATCACTACTAAAAATACAAAATTAGCTAGGCATGGTGGCACATGCCTGTAATCCCAGGTACTCGGGAGGCTCAGGCAGGAGAATCGCATGAATCCAGGAGGCAGAGGTTGTGGTGAGCTGAGATTGCACCATTGCACTCCAGCCTGGGCAACAACAGCGAAACTCCATCTCAAAAAAAAAAAAAAAAAAAAAAAAAAAAAAGATTGGAATTGGAGTCTTTTTTTTTTTAAGGTCTCAGTTTTAATAGTGATTCCCTGCTATAAATGATGAGGACATTAACAGTCACATACGTTCTGTCATCTCATTCTGTCTACCTTCCAGGTTTTATTAAAAATTATTTTTAACATAATAGGACTATTACAATGTACTATTAACTATGATTTCCTGCCAGAACCATGAAGATCGGTACAACCAATCTCCAATTGTCAAGGAATCTGAGGCCAGTGTGATTACTTCCCCGGTGATAGTGACTGGCGTTTTTGGTCTTTTTTGTTTGAATTCTTTTCCTTAGTGCTTGATAGTAGCACAACTAGCGTAAGGAGAATAACCTAACTAGAATATAAATTGGCGTTGACTGCTCTGCATCAAATTTCTTTCAAATTCAGTGTGTTCTTTCAGTCTGCAGCATTTGCCTTCAATTCAGGGAAATTATTCTTGTTTCATATTTTCAAATAACTTTTTGTATTTGTTTGGTTCTTTACAACCCAGTATCTATGTTAGATCCTTTTTATCTAACTTTCTTATATATTGGTTTCCCCCTAATCTCTTAGATTGGTCCTCCTCCTCTTCCTTTTTTTCTTTTTTACATTCACTATTATTATCTTTAGCCATTTCCCTATGAGAACAATTCTATATTTATCAGAACATTTTTTATTTTCTTTGCTCCTTTGAAATTATTCATTTTTCTCAATTTGGCCAAAGTCAGTATCTGTATTTGCAACTCAGTTTGGATCCGTGAGGAAACAGAATTTGCCCTATTTGCTTATAATTTAGACGTATTAAGAAGTACTGTTGAGGTGAGAATGAGATTAAGAGAAAAAAATAAGCAATAGTGAGATTCCAGAGACTAACAACTGCTTGAAGCTGCTACAGGCACAAGGGGAGGAGGTAGCGTTCCTGGAGTCAACTGACAACTGGGGACAGAAAGGAGGGTCCCCTCTCACACCAGCAGCGTATGGAGTGTTATATCTACTGCCAGAGACCTACAAAGCAGCAGGGAAAAATTGGAGAAAACAATCTTGGCCTCTCCCTCCTCCTACCTTCTGATCTCCTGCCCAACTGGAAGCCCAAGGACAAAGGAACAAGGGTGATAAGTCCTCAGGGGTCAGCTTTCCCGGACCACAGCATATTGGAGAAGGTCAGAGAATGGTAGTGGTGGCAATGGTATTGAGGGGTTGGCCAGTGAGAATGATCAGCGCATACTTGTCATTTTATGTGATGTTGCTGAAGGAACACAAAGACTTTAACTCTTCAATAGGTCTCAAATATTTACTCCTTTCCACTGGTGAGTGTGTGTGCATGCACACATATGCATTTGCCAAGTTTCCACCAAAGTCTTCATGAAGCCTTGATCTTTCCTAATTTGAAGAGAAGGTGTATTATCTTTAAAGCAGGAAACAGGCGGTATCTTAGGGAAGCTCTTCAAACAATGAGTCTGCTTTATTTCCTGAGTTCCTAAGCCCTATTTTATTTGAAAGAAGAGAGAAGAGCCAACGAATTTTATGGCCTGAGAACAATGTTATCCATCCTTAATTGTTTTTTTCTCAGACTGACAAACTTCTTTTTTATCTCAAACTGTTGTTTGATCAACTCATTTTTCAGTTCATTTTTAAAATCCCTTGAATTTATATTCTTATTAAATTCATCTATAGCTTAAAGCAACTGTGAGGTATTTCCATCTCATTTTTAAACTATAATATCTTCCAAGCTAGGTCCTTTTACTTTGCATTAAATATTTGTTTGTTTCTGCCATGAGATTTATTTTAATCTTGATCATGCCCAGGTAATTCTCCATTGATACAGTACAGGTGCATTCTTCCTACCATATGAGAAGAATTTGTTTTCCTCTTAGCCACAGGTAGTGGGCTGACTACTTTTCATTGTCTCCACTTTTCTACAGCCTGAGAGAATGGCAGGGGCAAGAGGCCCACCCAGCTTGAGAGAATGTGTACAATCTTCATCTTCCTTAGAGTGCCTGGTCTCTGTCCTCTTTTGTGAGGGTTTCTCAAAGCCCAGCATCAGCTTTCTATGTTCCAGTCCCATAGAGACAAATTTCCAGCTCTGTGCTTGACAACCATTGTTAAAAAAAATATTGGAGTAAAGCATAGGTCAAGCATCAAGGAATTAAGTAAATTGACTTTTCTAGGTGAAGCCAGAAGACCTTAGATCTAGAAAGCCTATAGTTTTCTGAGAAGATACAAGTCTTACTTGGCTCTCTTTGGATCTATTATCTATAACTAGTGGCTACATAATTTCATTGTTGGCTATATCATTAGAAAGAGAGGATGGCAACCAAGAAGTTGGGAAAACCTGTGAGCATTATCCTGAAAACAAAAACCTAAACAAAAAAGTTAGGCAGAGATCGTTCTAAACAGTACAACAAGAAGTGAGTCAGTGAAAGGAGCTAAGAAATAGCTGGCTTAATTCCATTGACATTTCCATAAACTCCAGAGGGAGATCTATAAAAAACATCAATCTATACAGTTTTTTGTCATGGTAATTTGATTTTTTTGTTGTTGTTGTTATTTTGTTCTCTTTATTTAAAAGTCTTTAAAAATATTACAGGGCTTTTATGTAAAGTGGATATACATTTTTTTTTTTAAAGTGGATATACGTATTTTTCCTTTCTAGCATTTCTCTTGAGGACAATCCCTGGAATTTTGCTGAAACTATGAGGAAAGAGACAGTTCGCTGGTGTGGGGAGGGCGAGGGATAGGCATATTGTCTGTAAAGATGATGGAAGCCTAGAGCTGCTGATGGTCAGCTCTGCCACTATGTGGGAAGAATCTGCCCCGAGAAAAACAGAGATAGAATGGGAAAGTCAAATCTTTTAAGACGTAATTTGAGCACTATGATCTAGCCATGCCTGAAGTTCATTGGTGGAACTTCCCAGCTAGAAAGCCAGACAAGTCTGTTTCTTCCAAGTAGTTTGGGTAGGCTTTTTCTTACTAAAAGAGTTTTCGTATTAATATATTTTGTTTCCTAGGGAACTAATGGCTGGACTGTAGAAATAGCTAGGCCTGCACTTTTTTCCCTGCTAAGAAAGGGAGTACTTAGCAGCTGTGTTGAAGAAAACACAATAAAACAAAGAATAACAACGAAACAGCTGAATGATTTAAGTCACCAAGTGGCTCCTCCTGGAAGCAGGGCAATCTATGATTATGATGTTTGTCATCTCAGGTGATTTGGCTGATTTGCCTAGCCAGGTGAGTATCCTTTCCCTCCCTTTCTTGTGTTTCCTCAACAAAGTTCCTCATCAGGTAGTGTACACATCAGGGGATTTCCTGATAGGAGGTCGGGATGGGGGAACCCTTAGGAACTGAGGATGGGGTGTTACTGCTACTGCTTTCGCTTGTGTGTGACTTTGATCTTCCCGAACCATGGACTGTGTCCTCTCTTGCTTATTCATTACAGTATTCCCAGTGCCCGGGACAGTGTTAGCTGACTATGAAACTTAATAAATGTTTGTAGCAGAAACTGTTAACTTTACTTCTATGTCAAAGTCAGTTCTGCTGGAAGCATTCTTCTCAGAGGAATGGCACAAACAGAGAGGACTCAGAAAGGCAAGGAACCAAGTATCAGCTTAAGGCCTAGCTTATGGCTAAGAGGAACTATTAGGTACTTGACATATTCTCACAATTACTAAAAAGAACAAATTGTATGCAGGGAGAAAACAAATGCTGCAATGTAGTATACATCTGTTTTGCATCAACATTTTAAAATTGTGCTAATTTTGTGACAAATGACCTATTTTATAGCCACAAATTTTAGTTCTTAAGCTATCACTCTGTGATTATCAGTATTTTGCCTTTTTAAATTACACAATAAAATTCTAAATAATAATGTATCATGTATATGCCATGAAAATGTAAACTTTGGAAGTCAGAAGAGAAACAACATTACTTCATTCTTTTTTTTTAAATGGAAAGTTGTAAAGCATCTTTGAAACAGCATGATAAAGATCCCAATGCAGTTGAAGATTTGCTTATCCGATTGCTTGACTTAATGAAATCTATGGAACAGGCTGACCAGCTGCTTAAAATTAGATAGTAGGTTGGGAAAACATGACATCATCATTTGAGACAGCCTTAGACAAAGTTATAAAGCAGGTGAATTTGGCCTTCAGAGAATGCTGCCTTTTCTTTTTAACCTGATGCTAGCCGGTTTTCAGTACTGTCTTCTTTCTATGCTGACCCTGTCTGAGAAAATAATCAAACATACCAATCTGGCCATTTGTTTTTTCTTTAAAGTGTTCTAATGACCTTTGACTCCTTACAGGATAAAATCCAACCTCTTTAGCATGATAAATTTTGTTTTTGTGATCTGGAACCTTCTTATCTCAGGAATTTGCCAACATATTTGATGTATTTTTGAGTTCACTGTTTTTTTGTTTTTATTTTTGCCCCACACTATTGGAGGTCAAGGGGGTCTTCTAAATAGCATACATCTTGTCATCCAAGTTCTGAATACATTAAAAATAAGACAAAAACAAAAGTGTAAGCCATATGGGAAGCCAAATGTGATATTTGTTACCAACAGAGCTGATACTTGAAAAATTGCCTACTGGTGGACAAGTGGGCTTTCTAATACCAGTCCCCAGAATTAGATAATTATACAAACCATGTCATAGGCAGTTCTGGATGATAGCAAAAGCCCCCTGACAGTGGGTGGCAATGTTCCTGGATAGTACCATATGGAAGCAGCACAGCATAAGGTTCTTCCTATAGACAACTGGCTCCCAAGCAGAAGGAGAGAGGAAGTGGCTGCACTGCTTACACCCAGTCTCTCCTTTCAAATTTTCCCATCATATTAAGATACTTTTCTCAGAGGAGCACTCGTGAGCTGGGGGTGGGGTGGGGAGAGGAAGCGCAGGGCTGTGATGCAAGTGGAAGACCCACCATATGGAAGGGAACATAGGAGTAGAGAAGAAGCATCCCTCCAGTAAGATGGACTGAACCTCCAGCTTCACTACTGTTATTGCCAAAGCACTGAGTTCTTTTAGTGAGGGTCTGTTTTTAGACTCTTTATTGCTTGTATGTCTGAAAACATCTTTATTTCTCTCTCACTTTGGAAAGATTATCTAGTCTGATGATTTTCAAAAAAGAGAATCAGAAATTTCCTAGATCTTCCACTGAAGCTATTGACAGGGAAAAGGGAGGGGAAACTGTTAAGCTGGTAGGATATGGGTTCTACATTCCAGCCGTAGCGATTCCCTCTTTATTACTTATATATAAATTTACATATTGAGTTTCTACATAATATTGTTTAGAAGAAAGGATCTTATTAATAGATAAAATCTGAAAGATGTTATTGTAATCTAATCCATCTTAATAACAAACACTTAATTAGCACTTACTATGTTTCAGAAACAATCTTAAGTTATGCTTGTGTGTATATGTGCGCATAAACACACATGGTAATTTAATGCTCAAGATAATTATGAAATAGTTATAATGATATCCCTTTTATTGATGAGGAAACTGAGGCACAAATATTTTATCTTTTCTGAAGTTACGTAGCTGGTAAGAGGCACAACTAGAACTTGGCCCCAGTTTTCTGAATTGGGAGTGTATATTATAAACAATTGCACCATTGTGAGTTCTAGAAAGTTAGAATGAATCCCACAGCTAGATAGTGGAATGAGGAGAAAAACAAGAATCTAGATTTCCTCACTTTCCTACTAGACTTTTGCTACTATGTCGTAGCATTTTGAAGGTGACCACCTACTCTGTGCTTATATAATGTTGAATCTGACCAACTTTGTGTTCACTGTTGCTGATGTCCTTAGTTTAGTGGAGATGATGACTCCAGACTTGGATATTTAGCATCCTAATTGATTTCACCTGTTGGATGACTCGCAAGCATCACAAACTGTAGAAGTTCCAAACAGAACTTGTGATTCCACACCCCATGAACTTATTTGCCCTACTCATCTTCTTTCAGCAAATGACATCATCATTTTGTTAGTTGCTCAAGCCAGGAACTTGTTCATCTTTTTTTTTTTTTTTTTTTTTTTAAAGATGGAGTTTCACTCTTGTCACCCAGGCTGGAATGCAATGGTGCAATCTCAGCTCATTGCAAACTCCGCCTCTCGAGTTTAAGCGACTCTCCTACCTCAGCCTGCTGAGTAGCTGGGACTAGAGGTGTGCACCACCACACCTGGCTAATTTTGTATTTTTAGTAGAGACGGGGGTTTTACCATGTTGGCCAGGCTGGTCTTGAACTACTGACCTCAGGTGATCTGCCTGCCTTGGCCTCCTAAAGTGCTGGGAATTACAAGGTTGAGCCACCATGCCCGGCCTTGTTCATCATTTTTAACTTCTTCCTCTCTTCACCTCCAACATCCAACCCACCAGCGAGTCTTTTTGGTATACACATGGTAATACAAAATACAGCTGGAATCTATATAATTCTCTCCAACACGGTACCGTCCTAAGAAGAACAACACAGTAGCTATTACCACCATATCTTTTTCTTTGTTCTCCCCAAACGGAATGAAATATCTCTATACACCATCTGTCCTTTCCAAGGTTTACACTCAATATACTCAACAACAATACTCCATCCAATCCTTTTTACTGTTTTGCAGCCCCATATTGTGAGAAATAAATTAAAAGTCACAAACACCTCAAAATTTACCCTCTAGAATCACATTTCACAAAGTTTCTTTTGAAAAGGATAAGAAATTATAAATACACACACACACAACTGTCTTATCCCAATTTATTTTATGCTTGATCTAATTTCTAATTCGTACAGTTGCAGAGTTGTTAGAGTAAGCTATTCAGGAATATTATGGAAATTTGCCACAAAAACCTTTTGCTGTTTCAGTATTTAACTTTTCAAGATTTGATATCAAAATATATACTTGGGAAAGTTTAATTTCAAACAAAGTCCTTAAGCTGTATTGAACTTGTTTAGTTTAGTCATATTTTAATCTTCCTGTTATTATATTGGTATGTTACAATTAATGGCCTATTTGAAATTCCATTAAATCTTCTATTATCAGCAGTTCATAACTGCAGCATAAAAATTTTTCTCTAGGCTGAAACTTGTTATACAAAGGTCTCAGCTTAGAACCAATTAAAAAAATTAGTCATTAAGTAGTTTGTCTTTGAATGCAGACTTGTCATTTTCATTATTTTTGGACTAAGCTGTTTAGCCAGGTCTATACTACTCCATGCTAATGTTCTAAAAATTGTTTTTGAAATGTTCATGGAAAAAGTTATGGGAAATACAAGGAAACATACTATCTCATTTTAGACTGGGGAATGATTTGGCTCTTTATGTCCAGTATTCCCCAGTCCTGCATCTCTCTGGCCCTCCCTTAGCATCATATAAGTCTCAGTTCCTCTTCCAAGTTTGGGGAGGATCTGTCTATGCAAAGTGCCTGTCTATGCAAAGTGAAGACTGAAATTTTAATCAGATTTTCAATGAATTTACCTGTTTTTAGTCCTACATCCACCTCTCATTTTTAGAGGTACCAGGTACCACCTGTTTCTTTGCCTCCTTGGGGTTTTGCAATGAACGTCTGTTCTTCTTGGTTCGGTGAATGGAATGATAAAGATTACTGCTACTCAAGTTCACATCTTGGCTATATCATTCACTAGTCTTTTAATCTTAGATCGAATACTTAACTTCTGGCCGGCCCAGTGGCTCATGCCTTTAATCCCAGCATGTTGGGAGGCTGCGGTGGGTGAATCTTGAGGCTAGGAGTTTGAGACCAGCTTGGTCAACATGTTGAAACCCCATCTCTACTAAAAATGCAAAAACTAGCCGGCATGGTGGCATGTCCCTATAATCCCAGCTACTTGGGAGTCTGAGGCTGGAGAATCACTTGAACCCAGGAGGCAGAGGTTGCAGAGATTTGAGCAACTCCTGGTGGCCACGATCACACCACTGAACTCCAGCCTGGGAAACAGAGTGAGACTCTGTCTCAAAAAAACCAACCAACAAACAAAAAACAAAAAAAAATACTTTTTTTGAGCCTCAGTCTCCTTATCTACAACGTAGGGATAACAAACTGTCATAGGGTTTTTGCGAGGATTAAGTGAGCTAATGAGGGTGATGTTTAATGTAATAGAGGAATGGATCAGGCAGAACATGAAAGGCCAGTTAAGGACTTGGCTTTTACTCTAAGTGAAGCGGAGAGCCATTGCAAGGTTTTGAGTGGAAGGGTGACATTTTTAAAAAGAAAATAATCGAGGTTTAGGATTTTTCTGACAGATTATATGTTAAAGAAAGAGAAGTGTCAATGTTGATTCCAAGAGTGTTGACCTTCAGCAAGGATAGAGTTTCCATCAACTGAGACAGGCAAGGCTGTGGGTAGAGTGGGTTTGGAATGGTTGGGAGCAGGAATTTTGTTTTGGTTCTCTGTTGGACATTAAAATAAGGCAGTGGAGAGAGAGTTATGGGCAGGAATGTGACAGTTGAGAGTCTTTGCACTGAAATTGTGTTTAAAGCCCTGAGAAAGAATGAGATCACAAGGGAGTGAGTATAGATAAAGAGGACTGTGCCCTGGGGCACACTAATACCAAGAGCTCTGGATTAAAAAGAGGATTGAGACTGAGAAGGAGTGCTCAGTGAGGTGCGAGGACACCAAGAAAGTTGTCCTGGATGGCAAGGAATGAAGTGTATTGGAGCGAAGTGAGGGATGAATTGTGTTTCATGTGGCTGATAAGTGAAGTATAACTAGGACTGCTGGATTTAGTACAGTGAAAGTCATTGAAGATCCTAACGAACAATTTTCATGGAGGATTTGGGGAGAAAGTAAATGAAGTGGTTTTACAAGGTAACTGAAGAGGAGGAATTGGAAACAGCAAGGCAGATAACTCTAAAGGATTTTTCTGAAAAGGGAATAAAAGAAATAGAGTAGTAGCTTGCAGGGGTCAGGAATCAAGAAATAACAGCTTATTTGTATATTATAGGAATCAACTACCATGAACAGAATTCTAGAATACTATACAGTCCACTTCTAGCTGCAGAACTTTTACTTATACAACATATCCTCAAATAACATCATTTTGTGCAAAGTCATTTTATTATGCCATCAATGAAAAAAATTAATTCTGGGACAGGGTCACTGTCTGTGTGGAGTTTGCATATTCTTCTTATGTCTGCATGGACTTTTTTCTCAAGTACTTCTGTTTCCTCCCGTATCCCAAGACTGTGCATGTTAGGTTAACATGTATGTCTAAATGATGCCAGTCTGAGAGAGTGTATGTATATGTGTGTGTCTGTGTGTGTGTGCCCCACAGTGGAATGGTGTCCTGTCTAAAGCTGGTTCCCTCCTGGTGCCCTGAGCTGTCAGGAAAGGCTCCAGCTACCTAAGACCCTGAACTGGAATAATCAGGTTGGAAAATGAAGAATGAATAGAAATGATGGTAAGATAAAAATGTGTAAAGTATACAATAATCATACAAATCCAGGACAATAAACAATTTGGCATGAAAGCACTCAGTGAGCATACTATATTTATGGTTTTTGGACTGTGTGGTGGTTGGAGGTGCTCATTACAACTTTCACTTTGCAAACATTTATTTCTCGATTGAACCCACCACCACTACTACTGCTGTGACTCACTGATTCACTAAAAATTAGATTTAAGTAATTATCTTACTTGTTTTTATTAATCTTTCTGAAATGTACATGTAGGCCACATTTATTTCAATGTTTACTATTAGAAGTGGGTCTTTATTAAGAAGTTTGGTGATGTTTTTGTGACCAGAAATATGCCACAGGATCTTAACTCTTATTTGTATCAATTAGCCTATCGTAAAATCAGTTTTGTTGAATATCGCTTTGTTTAAACCTACAGTTTCCAAGAATCCATTGACGATGTTAAGTGAGGACTTACTGTAATAGTTAATAAATGGAATCAATTTGAGAAAAGAATATCTGTAAGCCTAAAGCACAATGGTTAATTGCATGTATCAAGTTATGTAGTCAAAATGACTTATCTTCAAATTCCAACTGTGATATATATTGGCTCTTTGATAGGAATAATTATGCCTACTTTGAAGAGTTTGTTGAAGGTGGCTTCAGTCAACCAACATTCATCATATGCCTAATGTATGTCAGGCACTGTTTTAGGTGCTGTGAATACAGCACTGGACAAAACAGATAGTAAATGCTAATCATTTGTCACAATGCTGTATCATAGAAAACACTCAATAAATATAGGTTGTTTTCATAATTATTTTTTTCTCTATTGTTATCTTCATCAATGTTAATTACAGAATATCTGGAGGGGACCAAGGTCATGAAATATTTAAAAATTTATAGTAAAATCACTGATCATTAGAGAAATGCAAATCAAAACCGCAATGAGATACTATCTCACACCAGTCAGAATGGCTATTACTAAAAAGTCAAAAAATAACAGCTGCTGGCGAGGTTGTGGAGAAAAAGGAATGCTTATACACTACTGGTGGGAGTGTAAATTAGTTCAACCATTGTGGAAGACAGTGTGGCAATTCCTCAAAGACCTAAAGACAGAAATACCATTCAACCCAGCAATCCCATTACTGTGAATATACCCAAAGGAATATAAATCATCCTATTATAAAGACACATGCACACATATGTTCATTGCAACACTATTCACAATAGCAAAAATATGAAACCAACCAAATGCCCATCAATGACAGACTAGATAAGGAAAATGTGGCACATACTTACCACGGAATACTCTGTAGCCATAAAAAAGAACAAGGTAATGTCCTTTTCAGGGACATGGATGGAGCTGGAGGCTATTATCCTTAGCAAACTAATGTAGAAACGGAAAACCAAATATTGCATGTTCTCAATTATAAGTGGGAGCTAAAAGATGAGAGCACATGGACACATGGTGGGGAACAACACACACTGGGGCCTATTGGAGGGTGGAGGGTGGGACGAGATAGAGGATTAGGGAAAATAACCAATTAGTATTAGGCTTAATACCTGGATGATGAAATAATCTGTACAACAAATCCCCATGACACAAGTTTACCTATGTAACAAACCTGCACATGTACCCCTGAACTTAAAAAATAATAAAATACAATTATTTGACTATTAAAAGCTCTGGAGTATAATGCCTAAAAGAAATGTGAAAATATTAAAGAGAAAAGGAAGCAGCATTAATCAGTTTCTCAAATATCAGAACCAGGAACAGAGTGTAGAAGGAAAGATATTATGGCTAGATATGAAAATAAAATATCTCACAAATTGAATGAGCTGTCTAATTGTGACAAGTGATTAACTCTCAGAGGTAATATTCAGGCAGCACCATCAGGAATGTTGTATTGAGTATTTCTATTTGAGAGTGATATTTTAGACCTGGGTGTTTCTAAGATCATTTGTGGGTCTAAAATGTAATGATTTTATAAATTTCTTTAGATATAAATTATTCATCCTGGTTGGAATTTTGATTGATTTGTTCTTAGGTGGTTCATTTACCGTCTTTAGGTCTCAGTTTGGAACTCATCTGTAAAAAGACTTCTGGTGGGTTTTTAGCGCTAAATTACTTTAGTTAATTAATGAAAGCAACCTGAAAAACTATTTTTTCCATTGCCAGGCATGTGGTGCTTGCCTATGGTCCCAGCTACTCAGGAGGCTGAGGCAGGATCACTTGAGCCCAGAAAGTTGAGTCTACAGTGAGCCATAATGGCACTACTACACTCCATCCTGGGTGACAGAATGAGACCCTGTCTCAAAAAATAAAAAATATTTAAAAAAAATTAACAAAAACCTGTCTTCCCATTTGTTTTTAGTTTTTATTTGGAGCTAGGAATGTGGAGAATTCTGGGCTACATGCAGTATATAGTATTACTTTTCCTCTCCATTTGACTTTAAAGATTAAAAATTACATGAATTATATTTGAAAGAAACTTTGAACTTTGCAGTTAAGCAGAAAAGCCTCAGCAAATAAAAACGGTATTGCAGAGAGAATACTGTGCAGTGTAGGTAAAAATCAAACATTTACTCTTTGTTCTGAAATCTAAGTTACTGGAAGTGAGCAAAACTACAAACAATTATTGCTGTGAGAAACAACTCCTGCTGGGCTGTCTTAGGATGTCAACTCTAATTCTGCACTGAGGGCTAGTTCCATGGTGCCTGGGATAATTATTGAGAAGACAACTCTTTCCAGCATTTAATTTTTTTTTTTTTTTTTTTTTTGAGACGGAGTCTCGCTCTGTCGCCTGGACTGGAGTGCAGTGGCGTGATCTCGGCTCACTGCAAGCTCCACCTCCGCCTCCCGGGTTCACACCATTCTTCTGCCTCAGCCTCCTGAGTAGCTGGGACTACAGGCTCCCGCCACCACACCTGGCTAATTTTTTTTTGTATTTTTAGTAGAGACGGGGTTTCACCGTGTTAGCCAGGATGGTCTCGATCTCCTGACCTCGTGATCCACCCGCCTTGGCCTCCCAAAGTGCTGGGATTACAGGCGTGAGCCACTGCGCCTGGCCTCCAGCATTTAATTTTTTTAAGTATTTTTTTCTTTCAGTGCTCTCTCTTTATTTTTCTACTGTTATTTTCCTGTTCCATTTCATTTTGATCTTTCTAAATTCACAATTATTTGAACATATATGCTCAGAGTAACTGACAAAGGATAGAGGCAAAGGAATATAAAGAAGTGTAAGACTTGGTCCCGATGTTGAAGGATTTGTAGATTATTCAGTGAGGGAAGAATGGAAGGAAAATAGAATAAACCAAGCTCTTGCAGTGACCTTGGCATTGTATTAAGTATAAGAAGACTTAGGTAGTTTTAAAGAGGTTATACATAATACTTGGGGGCATTACTCATTGAATCCCCTCACCAACCCTGTAAAATACTTATCATATCCACATGTTGATTCTAGGTTAAGAAATTTGTCCATGGGTGCCTGAACCGAAAGTCGTATTTCTTTTTACCACAATGTGCTGCCTTAGAGGAACAATTGTGTTCAATAGGATCAAGTGCATTGTAGGCTCTATTTATAACATGCATAAGAGAGAGAGAGGTAAGATATCACAAGTGGTTGGAAAGATGGGTGTGAACTTCTTGAAGAAGTGGGGACTTGGGTCATTTTTTACATTCATTCTTTAATGAAATATATATATTTATATTATTATTATACTTTAAGTTTTAGGGTACATGTGCACAATGTGCAGGTTAGCTACATATGTATACATGTGCCATGCTGGTGTGCTGCACCCATTAACTTGCCATTTAGCATTAGGTGTATCTCCTAATGCTATCCCTCCCCACTCCCCCCATCCCACAACAGTCCCCAAAGTGTGATGTTCCCCTTCCTGTGTCCATGTGTTCTCATTGTTCAATTCCCATCTATGAGTGAGCACATGTGGTGTTTGTTTTTTTGTCCTTGCAATAGTTTACTGAAAATGATGATTTGCAATTTCATCCATGTCCCTACAAAGGACATGAACTCATCATTTTTTATGGCTGCATAGTATTCCATGGTGTATATGTACCACATTTTCTTAATCCAGTCTGTCATTGTTGGACATTTGGGTTGTTGGTTCCAAGTCTTTGCTATTGTGAATAGTGCCACAATAAACATACATGTGCATGTGTCTTTATAGCAGCATGATTTATAATCCTTTGGGTATATATCTGGTAATGGGATGGCTGGGTCAAATGGTATTTCTAGTTCTAGATCCCTGAGGAATCGCCACACTGACTTCCACAATGGTTGAACTAGTTTACAGTCCCACCAACAGTGTCAAAGTGTTCCTATTCCTCCACATCCTCTCCAGCACCTGTTGTTTCCTGACTTTTTAATGATTGCCATTCTAACTGGTGAGAGATGGTATATCATTATGGTTTTGATTTGCATTTCTCTGATGGCCAGTGATGATGAGCATTTTTTCATATGTCTTTTGGCTGCATAAATGTCTTCTTTTGAGAAGTGTCTGTTCATATCCTTTGCCCACTTTTTGATGGGGTTGTTTTTTTCTTGTAAATTTGTTTGAGTTCATTGTAGATTCTGGATATTAGCCCTTTGTCAGATGAGTAGGTTGTGAAAATTTTTCCCATTTTGTAGGTTGCCTGTTCACTCTGATGGTAGTTTCTTTTGCTGTGCAGAAGCTCTTTAGTTTAATTAGATCCCATTTGTCAATTCTGGCTTTTGTTGCCATTGCTTTTGGTGTTTTAGACATGAAGTCCTCACCCATGCCTATGTCCTGAATGGTAATGGCTAGGTTTTCTTCTAGGGTTTTTATGGTTTTAGGTCTAACGTTTAAGTCTTTAATCCATCTTGAATTAATTTTTGTATAAGGTGTAAGGAAGGGATCCAGCTTCAGCTTTCTACATATGGCTAGCCAGTTTTCCCAGCACCATTTATTAAATAGGGAATCCTTTCCCTATTGCTTGTTTTTCTCAGGTTTGTCAAAGATCAGATAGTTGTAGATGTGTGGTATTATTTCTGAGGGCTCTGTTCTGTTCCATTGGTCTATATGTCTGTTTTGGTACCAGTACCATGCTGTTTTGGTTACTGTAGCCTTGTAGTGTAGTTTGAAGTCAGGTAGTGTGATGCCTCCAGCTTTGTTCTTTTGGCTTAGGATTGACTTGGCAATGCGGGCTCTTTTTTGATTCCATATGAACTTTAAAGTAGTTTTTTTCCAATTCTGTGAAGAAAGTCATTGGTAGCTTGATGGGGATGGCATTGAAACTATAAATTACCTTGGGTAGTATGGCCATTTTCATGATATTGATTGTTCCTACCCATGAGCATGGAATGCTCTTCCATTTCTTTGTATCCTCTTTTATTTCATTGAGCAGTGGTTTATAGTTCTCCTTGAAGAGGTCCTTCACATCCCTTGTAAGTTGGATTCCTAAGTATTTTATTCTCTTTGAAGGGATTGTGAATGGGAGTTCACTCATGATTTGGCTCTCTGTTTTGTCTGTTATTGGTATATAAGAATGCTTGTGATTTTTGTACATTGATTTTGTATCCTGAGACTTTGCTGAAGTTGCTTATCAGCTTAAAGAGATTTTGGGCTGAGACAGTGGGGTTTTCTAGATGTACAATCATGTCGTCTGCAAACAGGGACAATTTGACTTCCTCTTTTCCTAATTGAATACCCTTTATTTCCTTCTCCTGCCTAATTGCCCTGGCCAGAACTTCCAACACTGTGTTGAATAGGAGTGGTGAGAGAGGGCATCCCTGTCTTGTGCCAGTTTTCAAAGGGAATGCTTCCAGGTTTGCCTATTTGGTATGATATTGGCTGTGGGTTTGTCATAGATAGCTCTTGTTATTTTGAGATACTTCCCATCAATACCTAATTTATTGAGAGTTTTTAGCATGAAGCGTTGTTGAATTTTGTCAAAGGCCTTTTCTGCATCTATTGAGATAATCATGTGGTTTTTGTCTTTGGTTCTGTTTATATGCTGGATTCCATTTATTGATTTGCCTATGTTGAACCAGCCTTGCATCCCAGGGATGAAGCCCACTTGATCATGGTGGATAAGCTTTTTGATGTGCTGCTGGATTTGGTTTGCCAGTATTTTATTGAGGATTTTTGCATCAATGTTCATCAAGGATATTGGTCTAAAATTCTCTTTTTTCGTTGTGTCTCTGCCAGGCTTTGGTATCAGGATGATGCTGGCCTCATAAAACGAGTTAGGGAGGATTCCCTCTTTTTCTGTTGATTGGAATAGTTTCAGAAGGAATGGTACCAGTTCCTCCTTGTACCTCTGGTAGAATTCGGCTGTGAATCCGTCTGGTCCTGGAGTCTTCTTAGTTGGTAAGCTATTGATTATTGCCACAATTTCAGATCCTGTTATTGGTCTATTCAGAGATTCAACTTCTTCCTAGTTTAGTCTTGGGAGAGTGTATGTGTCGAGGAATTTATCCATTTCTTCTAGATTTTCTAGTTTATTTGCATAGAGGTGTTTGTAGTATTCTCTGATGGTAGTTTGTATTTCTGTGGGATCGGTGGTGATATCCCCTTTGTCATTTTTTATTGTGTCTATTTGATTCTTCTCTCTTTTTTTCTTTATTAGTCTTGCTAGCAGTCTACCAATTTTGTTGATCCTTTCAAAAAACCAGCTCCTGGATTCATTAATTTTTTGAAGGGTTTTTTTTTGTCCCTATTTCCTTCAGTTCTGCTCTGATTTTAGTTATTTCTTGCCTTCTGCTAGCTTTTGAATGTGTTTGCTTTTGCTTTTCTAGTTCTTTTAATTGTGATGTTAGGGTGTGAATTTTGGATCTTTCCTCCTTTCTCTTGTGGGCATTTAGTGCTATAAATTTCCCTCTACACACTGCTTTGAATGTGTCCCAGAGATTCTGGTACCTTGTGTCTTTGTTGTCGTTGGTTTCAAAGAATATCTTTATTTCTGCCTTCATTTCGTTATGTACCCAGTATTCATTCAGGAGCAGGTTGTTCAGTTTCCATGTAGTTGAGCGGTTTTGAATGAGTTTCTTAATCCTGAGTTCTTGTTTGATTGCACTGTGGTCTGAGAGACAGTTTGTTATAATTTCTGTTCTTTTACATTTGCTGAGGAGTGCTTTACTTCCAACTATGTGGTCAATTTTGGAATAGGTGTGGTGTGGTGCTGAAAAAAATGTATATTCTGTTGATTTGGGGTGGAGAGTTCTGTAGATGTCTATTAGGTCCGCTTGCTGCAGAGCTGAGTTCAATTCCTGGGTATCCTTGTTAACTTTCTGTCTCATTGATCTGTCTAATATTGACAGTGGGGTGTTAAAGTCTCCCATTATTATTGTGTGGGAGTCTAAGTCTCTTTGTAGTTCACTCAGGACTTGCTTTATGAACCTGGGTACTCCTGTATTGGGTGCATATATATTTAGAATAGTTAGCTCTTTTTGTTGAATTGATCCCTTTACTATTATGTAATGGCCTTCTTTGTCTCTTTTGATCTTTGTTGGTTTTAAGTCTGTTTTATCAGAGACTAGGATTGCAACCCCTGCCTTTTTGTATTTTCCATTTGCTTGGTAGATCTTCCTCCATCCTTTTCTTTTGAGCCTATGTGTGTCTCTGCACGTGAGATGGGTTTCCTGAATACAGCACACTGATGGGTCTTGACTCTTTATCCAATTTGCCAGTCTGTGTCTTTTAATTGGAGCATTTAGTCCATTTACATTTAAAGTTAATATTGGTATGTGTGAATTTGATCCTGTCATTATGATGTTAGCTGGTTGTTTTGCTCGTTAGTTGATGCAGTTTCTTTCTAGTCTCGATGGTCTTTACATTTTGCCATGATTTTGCAGCGGCTGGTACCGGTTGTGCCTTTCCATGTTTAGTGCTTCCTTCAGGAGCTCTTTTAGGGCAGGCCTGGTGGTGACAAAATCTCTCAGCATTTGCTTGTCTGTAAAGTATTTTATTTCTCCTTCACTTATGAAGCTTAGTTTGGCAGGATATGAAATTCTGGGTTGAAAATTCTTTTCTTTAATAATGTTGAATATTGGCCCCCACTCTCTTCTGGCTTGTGGAGTTTCTGCTGAGGGATCCGCTGTTAGTCTGATGGGCTTCCCTTTGAGGGTAACCCAACCTTTCTCTCTGGCTGCCCTTAACATTTTTTCCTTCATTTCAACTTTGGTAAATCTGACAATTATGTGTCTTGGAGTTGCTCTTCTCGAGGAGTATCTTTTTGGCGTTCTCTGTATTTCCTGAATCTGAATGTTGGCCTGCCTTGCTAGATTGGGGAAGTTCTCCTGGATAATATCCTGCAGAGTGTTTTCCAACTTGGTTCCATTCTCGCTGTCACTTTCAGGTACACCAATCAGACGTAGATTTGGTCTTTTCACATAGTCTTATATTTCTTGGAGGCTTTGTTTGTTTCTTTTTATTCTTTTTTCTCTAAACTTCCCTTCTCACTTCATTTCATTCATTTCATCTTCCATCACTGATACCCTTTCTTCCATTTGATCGCATTGGCTCCTGAGGCTTCTGCATTCTTCATGTAGTTCTCAAGCCTTGGCTTTCAGCTCCATCAGCTCCTTTAAGCACTTCTCTGTGTTGGTTATTCTAGTTATACATTCGTCTAAATTTTTTTCAAAGTTTTCAACTTCTTTGCGTTTGGTTTGAATTTTCTCCTGTACCTCGGAGTAGTTTGATCGTCTGAAGCCTTCTTCTCTCAACTCGTCAAAGTCATTCTCCGTCCAGCTTTGTTCCGTTACTGGTGGGGAACTGTGTTCCTTTGGAGGAGGAGAGGTGCTCTGCTTTTTAGAGTTTCCAGTTTTTCTGCTCTGTTTTTTCCCCATCTTTGTGGTTTTATCTACTTTTGGTCTTTGATGATGGTGTTGTATAGATGGGTTTCTGGTGTGGATGTCCTTTCTGTTTGTTAGTTTTCCTTCTAGCAGACAGGACCCTCAGCTGCAGGTCTGTTGGAGTTTGCTAGAGGTCCACTCCAGACCCTGTTTGCCTGGGTATCAGCAGCGGTGTCTGCAGAACCGTGGATTTTCGTGATCTGCGAATGCTGTTGTCTGATCGTTCCTCTGGAAGTTTTATCTCAGAGGAGTACCTGGCCGTGTGAGGTGTCAGTCTGCCCCTATGAGGGGTGCCTCCCAGTTAGGCTGCTCGGAAGTCAGGGGTCAGGGACCCACTTGAAGAGGCAGTCTGCCTGTTCTCAGATCTCCAGCTGCGTGCTGGGAGAACCACTGCTCTCCTCAAAGCTGTCAGACAGGGACATTTAAGTCTGCAGAGGTTACTGCTGTCTTTTTGTCTGTGCCCTGCCCCCAGAGGTGGAGCCTACAGAGGCAGGCAGGCCTCCTTGAGCTGTGGTGGGCTCCACCCAGTTGGAGCTTCCTGGCTGCTTTGTTTACCTAAGCGAGCTTGGGCAATGGCAGGCGCCCCTCCCGCAGCCTCGCTGCCACCTTGCAGTTTGATCTCAGACTGCTGTGCTAGCAATCAGCGAGACTCCGTGGGTGTAGGACCCTCTGAGCAAGGTGAGGGATATAATCTCCTGGTGGGCTGTTTCCTAAGCTTGTCGGAAAAGCACAATATTCAGGTGAGAGTGGCCCGATTTTCCAGGTGCCGTTTGTCACCCCTTTCCTTGACCAGGAAGGGGAACTCCCTGACCCCTTGCGCTTCCCGAGTGAGGCAATGCCTCGCCCTGCTTCGGCTGGTGCACGGTGCGCTGCACCCACTGTCCTGTGCCCACTATCTGGCACTCCCTAGTGAGATGAACCCGGTACCTCAGATGGAAATGCAGCAATCACCCGTCTTCTGGGTCGCTCACGCTGGGAGGTGTAGACCGGAGCTGTTCCTATTCGGCCATCTTGGCTCCTCCCCCTCTTTAATGAAATATTTTTAAGCATTCTATACCAAGCACAGTGTGTAGACCTGGCTTAGCTGCTGGTGATACAAATTTTAGGAAGAATTGATGCCTACAGAAAGATTATAACAAAAACTTCTTGAAATATGTATATAGTAGGCGATGACCATGTTTGATAATGTCTTTATTTTCCCAAGTTTTCTTGACAAACATTAATTTGAATTTCTTGATTTAAGAGGAGCTTCTAAGATCTTTTAAAAAGTCAGTAAAAATCCCTGCTTTATTTTTAGTTTCCACTTAAAATGAACATTTAGCACAATGTTTCCCAAATGTAGCTGAGAGAAGTAGTCACCTGGGGCACACCTTAAAACTGTAGATTCCAGAAAAGTCTGGGAATCTATATTTTTAACAATAGCTCCAGATTATTTTTATTTTAGCAAGTTTGGGAATCACTCAGTTAGCCCAAAGCTATTTGAAATTTAGCCTTAGATTTCTTGATAATCAACTCAGGCCTGTATAATCCAAACTGGTTTGACACACAGCTGGAAATGTCAGTCACATCACTTGGCCTGATAAACTTGAAATTGCCCTTAAGTTTTGACGGAAAAACAGCATTCCAAACCAGATTCGTAAACAAAGTGTAACATAATTAATATTTAATCCTATTAATAAAAAAAAATAATCAACCAAACTCAAATTTGTTCCATTTCTACATTCCTAAGACTATGCTTTTGGGGCAAGAGAATCAGATGGGGGTAAGTAAAAAGACAGTGGCTGTATCATTCATTTTAATTGTATGCTTGGATACTTGAAGCAAATCAAATATGGAGGAGAGACAGAATCTGGTTTCTAGGAGAAGATCATTGTCTTGTTTTCAGTTTTAATAGAGTTTAAGAGCTGAATAACTAATGGGTGAACAATAATTTTAGTGAAAGAGATTTTAGGTGCTTGAGGAGGGTAGTAAAAAAAATTCTATGTTATGTATAATACAATTGATAAATACTTCTCAGTGGAGATTATGATTAACTTTTCTCAAAACCAGAGCTTTTCTTTTCTTTTCTTTTGGTGCAGCAACTGACGGCTGGTTTGTGGTATAGAGAAGAAAAGATACTTTAGTTTTCTATTCCTTAATGGTGAAAACTAATGTAATCTATTCCAGATATTAATTAATAGGCTTGGGTTTGTGTTGGTCCTGCAATTAACGTGCTGTGTGATTCTGGGCAATTTACCTAGCTTCTCTGCTTTTTATCTTCAGTCTCTGTCAATGGGACATAACAACACATATTCCATGCATCATACAGATTATTGTGAGGCTTGAATGCCATAATGGGCATAAATATAAAGAGTTATTAAACTCATTGGATAATCATGAATTCTGTATATTTCATTTCAAAATCGTCTGAAAATCATTATTCTAAACTGTTTAAAAGGAGTATTTGGTTAGAAAATCTAATACAGGCAAGGCAAAGGCCCAATAAATTATTGAGATCCTACCAGTGCCCAGCTTCTCTCAGTGACACAGTAATAGTCCACCCTATCCCCAGAAATTGTTTCAACATCACAGTACAAAAGAACAGTGGTGTGGGAGCCACTCTCGTAAACTTTCCCAATCCCTGCTTGGCTTGTTTAGCAGCTCAATAGATACTGTCCTATCGCTGCTGTCCATTTTCACCCCTTTCACGGGTCTGTAACTCAGGCAGTGGCTTGTGTTTCTTCTTAGTTTAAATGCTATTACTCACTTGGAATTCCAAATTGGAAAATGCTGGCAATGCAAAGGTTAATAGAAGCGCTGACACAACTCTAATTGCAGGAGCAAAGACATATCTCTGTAATTGTAGCCTGCACTTATCTCGGTTTCTCATACTCTTTCAGCCCATTGAGATCTGCCTCAAGCTGAAGATGAAAAGGGGGCCTCTGGAGTCGCTTGATCGAGCAGAGTCTGATAGAGTTATCAGGCTTTTGCAGATAGAATGCCTACCACTGTAGGATACATTGTCATAATCAGTGTTTAGGCAAAACACCTGGACTTCTGCAAGGACCACCAGCCCCCTCCCCACCACAACACTACTGGTGCCTAGTCATTTGACTGACTGGGAGAGACAGATGAAACTGAAAGGGATAAAGGTGCCAGTCTGAACTGGTTGTCAGATGCTTCACTGAATGTTTCCCATTAGGTCATTATTGAATATATGTTTATTTTCATACTTAGGAAGGCATTGGAAACATGCCCAACTCATCTGCGCAACTGACTGCAGCTTTTAAAGCCCAAATATGCTGATGCTTGTTGAGTGTAATTGGCCATGCTACATGGTGATGGCTTTGGGAGGGTGGAGATGCTAATTTTGCAACTTTGGGAATCTAAAGTCAGCTAATTTAATGAGGACCCAGACTCCTTACTCTCAAAAGAGACTCTCATGAAATTAACCATCATGATTGTTTGTCTCCCTAATGTTGGCATTGAACTTGTCTAGGTTAGGTACTTCTATGGTATGAATTAGACCAATGTTGCTGGGTTAATATGTGTAGGTGGAAAGATTGGTACTATCTTTATATACATTTTCGGAGTCTTTGCGTATTTGGTTCTGTATGAAGTTTTCATGGAGGTACATGTATGTGAAATTATATGTTCTCTCTTTTATTATCATTCTATTTATCTGGTTTGCTTAGGCTAGTTAGAGGTTACCCATATGACACTGCTGTGTATATGACTGTAGATATTTGTGCTCAATATTTTTACCCTGATCCTGGGTAAATCACGGAGCTAACATTTTTCAGGTGAAAATGTGTACATAGAAAGACACTTCTGCAACTTTGTATTGATTTCAAAGGCAAAGGCCTTTGTCAGCTTTTACAGACTGAAGTCTAATGCACAGGTTTGCTTTTGACACCTCCGGTCACCCACTGGAGAACTTTTACTTCCTCTCCCTGAAGAATCCAACATACTCAAGATCTACATTTTTCTTTCATTCAATTCGATAATTTATTTACACTGATGATTTAGTAAGTTACCCATTTTCAGTGGCATTTTTGTTTAAAAAGGGGTATGTGGTGAGGAAATAGTTCATCTTAACACCAAAGAATCACTAAAAATGACAGGCGGCGATGATTGGTGGCAAGGACACTTTCAGAGAAAAGATCTTCTGCAGTTATCTTCACTCCTATAATCAGCTTTGGTAAAAAGGCCCAGACTCTGGGATGTGAGTGTGACAACCTGAGTCATGAGAATGAGTGGGTGTGTGAATGTGTGGGTTTGTGTCCTCGGGGAGATGAAACACAGGCAGAAGAAATACCTACTGAAAATTAAAGGGGCCCTACAAAACATCTTGAGGAATGACATAAAGGGGAGGAACGTGTTGAATGAATAACTATATGCACAAATGGCAAACCTGGAGCTTAGCTGTAGTATTTTCACATGGCTAATGATAGTAGTAACACTAATAACAATAAGCCAGCATTTATTAAGCATCTACTCTGTGCTTAAACTGTGCTAAGTGCTTCATTGTATTAGTTCATAAAATTCTTGCAACTACTTTATGAAGTAGGTATAGTTTTTATCTTCATTTTAGATGGTAAACCTGAGGCACGAGAAATCTAAATAAACCATTGGACATAGTAAGTTGTCAGAATTGGATCAAATACAGATGATTCCAATTCCAGAACCTAGTTTTTTTTTTTTTTTTTTTTAAGTTCATAAAACTCTTGCAACTACTCTATGAAGTAGGTATAGTTTTTATCTTCATTTTAGATGCTAAAACTGAGGCGTGAGAAATCTAAATAAATTATTGGACATAGTAAGTTGTCAGAATTGGATCAAATCCAGGTGATTCTAATTCCAAAACCTAGTTTTTTTTTTGTTTTTTTGTTTTTTTTGAGACGGAGTCTTTCTCTGTTGCCCAGGCTAGAGTGGAGTGCAGTGGTGCAATCTCCACTCACTGCAACCTCTGCCTCCCAGGTTCAAGCAATTCTCCTGCCTCAGCCTCCCGAGTAGCTGGGATTATAGGCACTCACCATAACACCCGGCTAATTTTTGTATTTTAGTAGAGACAGGTTTCACCATGTTGTCTAGGCTGGTCTCGAACTCCTGACCTCAGGTGATCCGCCCCCCTCGACCTCCCAAAGTGCTGGAATTACAAGCATGAGCCACTGTGCCCAGCCTAAAACCTAGATTCTTAACCAATGTACTGTGCTACTTCCAACAAAGTCATTTCAGAGTCTTTTTTTTTTTTTTTTTTAACTTTTTGTTCTCTTCTTAGAGAATTTTGTAGGTCAGCTCAGGTCAAGAAAGGGAAAATGGCTATTAAGAAACGAAATACATGTATCCTACTATGAATTACTTTACCTCTTTTAAACATCTACTCATTGTCAGGATCAGATTAGATAAAGAGAAGAAAGTCATTTTTAAGATCTATAAAGAACAATTTTAGAGAAAGCTCAGAATGAAATGAGTGAAAAGTCCTTCCTGATCTCTATATTTTCATAGCAAAAACCATTATATGTGTTCCATTTTAATCAGGAAGATTATATACTTATTTGGACTTTATATGTAAACTGATTTTTAAGAGTCTTTAACATTCTGAAGTTGTGAGGCTCTCCTAGGAAGTGGCTTCATCGTTTTCCTTGTTGAATTTCAGCTCTAGCACAGGATTGGCCTTTTGAGAGAGTGGAGGGTGACTGACTCTCCAACATGAGGAAATGGGGTGAAATAAAGTGAGATATTGGCATTCGATGCCTGGATTCAGTTACCAGCTCTGCCTTTCCCATCTGTGTGGGACCCTGGGCAAATCAAATCATTTAAGCTCTCTAATGCAGTGATTCTGACACTTTAGTATGCCTCAGAATCACCCAGGCTTCTTGCTGAAACACGATGTATGGGGCTCCACCCCAGAGTCTCTGAATCGATAGGTCTGAAATGGGCCCAAGCATCTGCCTGACAAGTTTCCAGGTGATGCTAATGCCATCAGTCCAGGGCCACACTTTGAGAAACACCATTCAGTGTCTCAGTGTTTGCATCTTTAAAAGGGCATAATAGTATCTACCTCATTAGGCTGTTGTAAGGTTTGGAGACAGAACCTCAAGCTGACTTTCTCACCTGTGCGTGTACACCCCACACTAGAACCCTATGTTCGTTTAGTGCTTAAAGTCCACTATTCAAACCCTTGATTTGGATTGTTTAAGGGACACTGGTGTTTCAAGCGTTTCTGGAAAATGTCAGTTAAAACTTATCAGCTACCAGATGTGTGGAGTTAACTTGCAAAAGTTACAGGTATCTGAGAAAGAGGGAAAACAGGAGCAGAGATCTGTGCTTATGCAGCATAGAAGAAAATGTCTGAAGACCTTCTTCCCTTTCTGCATAACATTCATGAAGGTCTCTACTGATTTTCAGTATTTTCTAAACACAAATTTGAGAACAAAATTAACTCATTAATTAATTTATTTAGCACATATTTACTGTGCCTTTAAAAAAAATCCTTGTGCTGTGAACTCCTACAATACCAGGCAAGGATAAGAAAAATATAATTCCTAGCCTCACAAAAGTCTATTAAAAATCCTTTGAATCTCTGTTTCTAGATTAAATTCTGGGTCCTCATCTATAATTTGAATGTATTTGTTATTTTACACGACTTACTGGTCTAAATCAATCTTCTACATATATTGAACATCACATTGTTCTCTCTGACTTTTATTAAGTTTAGTGGATAGCACAAGAGAAATACAACAGACTGAATTCAAAGAACTAAGAGTTTATTAACCAACACATATTTAAATATTATATACTATCAGCACTAATACAACATATATTTGCTAAATATTAAGGAGTGTTCAGAGAAGGAAACCTAAAGGAAATTTCCTTGTGATTGAAAGTGCTTTCATCATTTGGTGGGCCCGTCACTATGTTTCAGAGGCAATTTGAGATTCAGTCATTGATACTATGACTTTTAACTTTAATCCAAAGTCAGACCCTAATTGAAATCTAAAACTTGCTGAAATACATGGCAAAGAGAAATCTGTTTGATGTTTTCCCTCATGAGTACTATTTTACACTTCCATTTTCATTTCTTGGGTTCTGGAAATTCCAACTCATCAAAACCTTTGCTGACAATATATGAGACTCTCTGTTTATTTATTGACTCAGAATTTTTCTTTTTTTTGAGACGGAGTTTCACTCTTGTTGCCCAGGCTGGAGTGCAATGGTGCTATCTTGGCTCGCCGTAACCTCTGCCTCCCAGGTTGAAGTGAAGTGATTCTCCTGCCTCAGCCTCCCAGGTAGCTGGGATTACAGCCTCTGCCACGCCCGGCTGATTTTGTATGTTTAGTAGAGACGAGGTTTCTCCATGTTGGTCAGGCTGATCTCGAACTCCCAACCTCAGGTGATCCACCCACCTTGGCCTCCCAAAGTGCTACAATTATAAGTGTGAGCCACTATGCCCGGCCAACTCTGAATTTTTAAAGTGATTCTACCCAAAATTGGAGAAAACCTTTACTTGTAACTATATCTGCATACCAGAGAAAATGAATGTACAAAGCTTACTGTAGAGTTTGACACTGATCATAAAGTCCCCTTGGTAATCTCTGGATATTTAATAAAATGTAGTATCCTTTACAGTCAAATATAATATTGTTGACATAAACATATCAACACGTTCATGCAATAGATACCACATAATATCTACTATGTTTTAGAAGTCACAAGAATGGATTTGTACTGATTTTTGCACATATTCTAGCTTGGTCCCACTTGAACTGAGAGGTTCTCATTTTCAAATTTTCAATTGGAACTAAGGAGATAGGAAGAAGTCACAGAACAGATTTTCTGTCCTAAGTCCAGCCAGTCGTTTTTGTTGTCAGTTATTGGGCTGTTGGTTGGAAAATTTAAGCCTGTAAAGGGAAAGGGGTGGAGGTGAGTCAAATGAGGCTAGGATATTTTTCATACCTGAAACTCTGTGACCCTCCTTATGGCTGGTTAAAAGAGTGCTAGCTAAAGAAAAAGAAATACCATTTTTGTTGAAAGTCTGAAAAGTCATTCTGAGTTTACTTAGTCATCAGTGCTTCATTCACACTAGCTTTTGTTTGTTTGCTGTATTTGTCTGTTTTCATGCTGCTGTAAAGATAGGGTAAATTATAAAGCAAAGAGGTTTAATTGACTCACAGTTCTGCATGGCTGGGGAAGCCTCAGGAAACATGATCATAGTGGAAGGGAAAGCAGGCATGTCTTACATGGTGACAGGTAAGAGAGAGCCAGCAAGAATAGGGAAATCTGCCTAATAAAACCATCAGATCCTGTAAGAACTCATTCACTATCACAAGAACAGCAGGGGGGAAATCACCCCCATGATCCAATTACCTCCTGCCCTCTACACGTGGAGATTCCAATTTGAGATGAGATTTGAGTAGGGACACAAGAGCCAAACCATATCATTTGCTTTGGTTTGTTTGTTTTTTGGTTCCTTTTGGGAATCATATTTACATGCCAGATTAAACAGAGTTAGGTTATGCTTGTAGTGCTTAGGTAAAGTTCTTACTTTGACAGCAGCTCAGCCTCTGCTACGTTAGATGGGAGCCAGGAAGGACAGGAATAAAGAGGATATCCAAGGTTGGGTGGCTTTCTTTGTAAGTGTTCTTAGAGTATAAGGGGTAAATATGATAACCAAACATCCTTGGGGGAAATACAGGTTTAAGAAAGGGTCACAAATTGTGAGAGAAAACTTCAAACTTTAACCATTTGATAGTTATGCCTAGAGCTGATCCTTTTTTCTATTTGTAACTTTTCCAATTAAGTAATAGATAAAACCTGCAAACTTGAGGTTACACATTTTTTTTAAACTTCAGAGTTTTTAACGTATTTTAAAGATTTCACTGTAAAATTGTTTTATAAATTGGCACTCAATTAGCATTTGACTTATTTAATTAATATAACAAAGGAAGAAAAGAAGCCAATGTATCATCTCAGATTCTTATGTAGTTTTTTGAAAGGTAAAAACAGACCTCTTCATTTCTGGATAATCTAATTTAAAAATCAATAATTAAGAGTTGATATTTTAAAGAATAAGTTAAAGCATTAAGTTAAATTATCTCCATTTTCAGATGGTATGATTATGTGACAAAAAATCAATAATCTATATAAAAATTACTATAATCCATAGTGTAATAAAATTGCAGAGTTAAAACTGACATACGAAATTGAATAAACATATATATATAGAGAGAGATTATTTGAAGTAATAATAAAATTGAAGACCCAATTTATGCTTAAAAACGGACACAAAGACACACCTATGCATAAGCTCAACATGAAATGTCTACAGCCTTTGTAAAGAAAACTATAACTCACTATTGGAAGATCCAAAGGTACAGTTGAACAACCAGAAGAGATAAGTTTTGGACAGTAAAATTTGACATAATACAGATATCAGTTATTTCTAAGTTAATTAATACATTTAATACACTCCTAATAAAAATGCCATCAGTTTTTTTTTTTCTGGAACTAGAAAAGTTGTCTATAAAGTTTATTTGGAAAAAAAGAGAAGCAAGAGTAGACATAAGAACCTTTAAAAAAAAAACAAAAAAGGTAGACTAATCCTGAAATATATTAAAACATACTACGTAACCTCTAAATTAGAAGGGTATAACATTATAGCAAAGGTTGAAAGAAAAAATAGACCCAAATACATATGCAAATGTAGTGTAAAATAATCTTAGTGGGGGGAAATAACTTATTTAAATAAGTTAGTGTTGGCATAAGTAGATGGCAATAGAGAGAAAATTGGTCTCATTCTCCTTACTACATACTAGGACAAATTCCAAATGTGCCAGAGAGTTAAATTAAATCAAAGAAGTACTGAAGCAAATCATAGGTGCAAACCTATATCCTAGGCATAAGAGAAACTCTTGTAAATATAACTCAAAATACAAGAGCAGTAAGGAAAGATATTAATAATTTGACAGCATAAAAATTCAAAATAATAACATCAAAAAACTTTTCATGGCACAAACAAGGAAAAGCTAGGAAAGTGAAAACAAGGAAAGTATTTGCAATGTATATCAAAGACAAAGTTTAATACTATGAGTATACAAAGAGTTTATAACAATAGAGAAGAAAAACATCCTATAAATCCTATAGAAAAATGGCAAGAGATTTAAGTAAGATAGAAAAAAATAAAAATGGCCCTTAACTATTTGCAAAGGTATTCAGCATCATTGGTAAAGGGTTCAACAATTTAAAGCTACACTTAGATCCCTTTTCCCATTTAGGAGATTAGCCAAAATTCAAAAGTTTGACAGCATCCCTGCTAGCTGGATGAGGCATGCTCATACATTGTTGGTTGGAATAAAGAAATGTACAATTTCAAGCAGAGGGCAAGTGGGCAATATTTATTAGTTGGCACAGAAATCTTACTTTTAAGAACCTATTTTGAATAAAATGGAGGGAAAAAACAAGATGACATTTGCACAGGCTACTCATTGCAGCAAAAGGCTTAGAAAACCCCAAGTGCCCATCATAAGAGGACTGGTTGAAGGCTATGTTACATCCACATGATGGAGTAATATGTAGTGGTAAAGAGAAGTTAGAAAGATTATTATATACTACTATGAAGCCATCTCTGGAACTAATAGATTAAAGGAGAGACGAGAGACACAGCCACCTGTCGGGGGAACCAGCCCCTGATATTTCAACGTAGGTTCTTTTCTATTTTCTCTAAGTGTAGGCTGGTCTGAGAAATAAAGAGAAAGAGTACAAAAGAAAGAAATTTTACAGCTGGGTCTCCGGGGGTGACATCACATGTCGGCAGGTTCCTTGATGCCCCCGAGCCACAAAACCAGCAAGTTTTTATTAGCAATTTTCAAAGGGGAGGGAGTGTACGAATAGGGTGTGGGTCACAGAGATCACATGCTTCAAAGGCAATAAAATATCTCAAGACAAATGGGGGCAGAGCAAGCAAGATCACAGGGCCAGGGTGAAATTAGAATTGCTAACGAGTTTCCATGTCCTGCTGGGCACACATTGTCATTGATAAACATCTTAACAGGATACAGGGTTCAAGAGCAGAGAACTGGTCTGACTAGAATTTCTCCAGGCTGGAATTTCCCAATCCTAACAAGCCTGGGGGCGCTGCAGGAGACCAGGGCGTATTTCATCCCTTATCTACAACTGCATAAGACAGACACTCCCAGAGTGGCCATTTTAGAGGCCTGCCCCTGGGAGTGCATTCTTTTCCCAGGGCTGTTCCTTGCTGAGAAAAAGAATTCAGTGATATTTCTCTTATTCGCTTTTGTAATAACAGAAATATGACTCTGTTCCGCCCGGCCCTGCAGGCAGTCAGACTTTATGGTTATCTCCCTTGTTCCCTGAAAATCGCTGTTATCCTATTCCTTTTCTAGGTGCCCAGATTTCATATTGTTCAAACACACATGCTCTACAAACAATTTGTGCAGATAACGCAATCATCACAGGATCCTGAGGCAACATACATCCTCAGTTTACGAAGATGATGGGATTAAGAAATTAAAGTAAAGACAGGCATAGGAAATTATGAGTATTGATTGGGGAAGTGATAAATGTCCATGAAATCTTCACAATTTATGTTCAGAGATTGCAGTAAAGACAGGCGTAAGAAATTATAAAAGTATTAATTTGGGGAACTAATAAATGTCCATGAAATCTTCACAATTTATGTTCTTCTGCCGTGGCTTCAGCCTGTCCCTCCGTTTGGGGTCCCTGACTTCCTGCAACAGCCACCAATTGCATTGTATAGATCTTATTTATGAGTTGACAGACTTTTTCTGCAAAGAGCCAGATTGGTAAATATTTTAGGCTTTGTGGGTTGGTCCTACAGTTTCTGTCAGAACTACTCATCTCTGCCCTTATAATGCAAAAACAGCCATAGAAAGCTGAATGAACTGCATTCCAAGACATCTGTACTTAACAAGAATGGGAGACACCCAGATTTGGCCTGAAGGCTACAGTTTGCAGGTACCTGTCAAACTGTATTTAAAAAGTATCTAAAATGACTTGAACACTGATTGGATGGAAGAACAGGGACAGGATAATGACAGTTAACTCTTCTATTTGGAAAGGAGAACAATGAGAGCAGTTACTGGTCCATAGATATTCTGAAATCCTATTAAGCAAGATTCTTCTGCTGAGCGGGGGGTGCAGTGGCAGGGCAGGTGGGGGTGGGAAGGCGGTGCAGAATTGTTCCAAGTTCACAGCCTAGTTGCCTAGTCTCTGTTCTTGTAAGTAGATTTTCAGTCCATTGTATTCTATGACTTTTAGCCCCATCTTCTGGGAGTTCCTACGTTTTTCATGATCATCTTTGGCCACATTTGAAAATGCTCTCCTTGCCCTCCCCTCACCCCCAGCTGCTTCTGAGCCTGCTTCCTTTTTGTGTTGAATTGTCTACTGTTGACTTAGCACCTGGGCTCCTGTCTAAGATTAGGAACTACATTTCTCAGAATCTTCTCTGTATGGTTGTGAGATGAATTGGTCCATTAAAAGAAATTTTATGAGATTGGAAGGCAGATAAGAGTAGAGGACATCATTCTTGGGAGGTTATGGTCATCAGGCATCATCTGCAGAGGTGCCTGGTGAGTCTCTGGTTGTAACTCTGCTGCTCCAGCTCATCTTGATGGCTGGCCACGCTGACCAACAGCTGCCTCAAGCCCACCTGATCTTAGCTTGTGGATCCACAGAGGCTTACACAGGACTCTCCCTGAGCTCCTTCTTTGCCAGGTTCTCCAGGCCAGGTTCTCCAGTTCCTCTTTGGCAGTGACACACACAGGTTACTTATATTTTCCTGCAAGCTCCAACTTGTGCTCCCATGCCAGCACATCAGGATAAAATCATTGGTGACAATTTCTCAACTTCTACGTCCAATCCCTTTACTTTCCCAGCTCCACTCACGTTTATATAAACTCTAATTCCTGTATTAAATCCCTTATTCCTTTTTATTTTCTTTTTTTGTTGTTTCTCTGTACTTTGATGGATGCTCTCCTCATTCCTTGTGATACATATAGTGGCTCTGGTTTCCTGACTTAACCTCAAATGATATACTACTCACAGAAAGTTCAGGACCAAGAGTTACTTTATGTCTCAGTCATTCTTATTTAGTCCAGACTGGATGATCTTTTTGAGTACAACTCTCTCAAAAACTTACATGGCCTTTTGTCTATTTTATTTTATTTAGTTCCTGTACCAATACCTACATCATCAATTCTTCTTGATACGTGCTCCTTTTCCTAATATTAATTCTGGACATTGTAAGCTGATGAGATTTTCACAGAAGGCACATCCTTAGTATGTTCTCCCTCTGCCGTTTGTCTAACTGAAAGGATTTTTGTTTGATTTCTTAATTGATTCAGAAGTTTCACAATGGGTTTTATGGTCACATGCTTGATTTTGTCTTTCCCATGAAACTTCTTTTCAAATTGGCCTTTGTCACCCAAAGCTTTCTCTTTTGGTTTAATGTTTTACCATTTGGAGATGAAAAACAGTTGCATCCTTCAAAACTGAAAGGCCCAGAAATTTCTGTGCTCTCTTTATTTCCTTTGACTCTTATTTACAAGCCATCAGTCCTTTTCTGAGTTCATTTCTTTGCAGTACCTTACCAAATGCATCCAATAGCAACCAAAGAATGGTCTTAACATTATGTCTCCCAACCTCTCCACTTAAAGCCATAAGCTCATTTCGTACATTATCTTTCTTCCTAGTTATTCCAATTGGCCACTACATGGTAAGGGTCACATCTTTCTAATGTAAATAAGTTTCCTGGTTATCCACTGTCCAGCACTGAAGCTATTTCAGGTTTTGTGTTATGATAACACTCACTTTGGGGATCAATTTCTATACCAGTAAGTTTAGGCTGTAGAGTATAAGTTTAGGCTGTAGAGTGTTAAGCCAAATCTTAGTTGCTTACAAAGACAAGGATTCATTTCTCATTCACACTACAGCTGGCTTATCAAAGGTCAGCTGAAACTTTGTTCTACATCTCCGCTTGTGATCAAGGCAGAGGAAGCAGTATCAATGGGAAATGTGTATAGCCTCATCATAGAGAGAGAACAGAGCATGGCATAACTATACAGTGGTACACAAATCTTCTTCTTCCAGTGGCCCAGGTCATTTCCAAGTATATTTCATTGGTTAAAAAAGTCCTGGGTTCACCATCACAGGGATACACAATCCTCCTGCAGGGAGGTATACCTCAAGATATATATGCCTGAAGTCAGCGGAGCAGGGTTGTATTATGCATTCACAGGGAGGTCACTGCTGGTCAAATAACTATGCCTGATACTTCATAAGGTGAAAGTGTAACCTCCCAAATGTAGGGGCAGATAATATTTTGACTAATAATACAATCAATTTTATTTCAACATGTTTCTCAAGCAACTTGATAACAGAGTCACTTTTATGCCTGTGCTCTAACTATATTTGAACTGACCTACTGGAACCCAAATTCCATGATGCCAGAGTCTACCTTTTGTCCAATTAAAAACATGCTTCCTATGGTTAAATATTAATTAAATTGAAAAAATGTATGTATGTGTCTTTTGAAAACAATAGTTCATTCAAGGAATTCCATTATTAATAACTTCTGCTTAGTGATTAAAATGTTAATATTAATTTTTTTTCTGAAAAATATTTGTCTACAGAATATAACAGGAAAGTGACTTTTTAAAACAAATTTCCTAGTCATTATTTGAAAAAGAAAATTCAAGATATGCAATTGCCTGAAGGTATAGACTTAGAAATTTAACATTTAAAAACATTTTCTTCATTCTCTAAGCTTTTATTTCATAACTGTACAAATTCTTAGCTATTCTACTATTACTTGTGGATTTGCTTAAAAGAAAGCTCTTTAGTGTTTAGTCAAACAATAGACAAAACTTTTAGCATGAAACATTATTTTATGGTAGACTTAGCAAGCTGAACTATTAATATATTTATTTTCTTATTTACTGAAACATTTGTTTGGTATTCATTATTTTTACATAAGGTAATACACTAATTTGTGATGAGCTTTTAATTATACATTATTTGTAAAATTACATTTTCCTATGTAGCAAATTTTAAAATAGCCAGGGTAAGCCATGAAAATAAGCCTATGTCAAAGTTTGAAGGTCAAAGTAGTATGATCTAGTAGAAAGAACAGTGCCTTTGAGTGAAGTAGATTGAATAACTGATGCAAAGTTTTCCTTAGCACTGGTAAAATAATAGACTCATTCCTTTGCTATGGCTTCATTTTAGCCAGAGTGTGCTTCCTGCCTCCTTGACTTGGGTTTGCTTTAGCCAAAGGGAAATTAGCAAGTATGATGTAATCAGAGGCTTGAAATTTTTTATGAGTGGTTTGGCTTGCTTCCCTCTGCACTGTGCTTCTGCAGTGCCAGGAGAAGATTATGCCCCAGGTGCCTCTAGCATGAGTTCCAGTATGAGATGCAGGAGAGGAGCTGCCCCAGCCCAGTCTCAGGCACTTCAACCCAAACTATATGCTCTTTGCTGAATGCCACTGAGTTTTTGTGGTTGTGTATCATACTGTAAGAGCTAACTGACACTAGAACTGGAGACCTAGTTTAGTCTCATCTCTGCCTAGATACATGATGATGTCGACAGGATCCTCAGCCCTTCTATGTCCAGTCTCTCAATCTACTACTTGAGGATAATAACACCTCTATCATAGGCTGGTTTTGAGAATAAATTAAGACAATACTATAGATGTGAAAGTGCTTTGAATAACTGTAAGATGTTACTAAAAGACATTTGGTTTCGAGGAGGGTAAAAGAGAAAGACAGTAAAAGGGAGAGTGAGAGAGAGAGAGAGATGTTATATGACCCAACTCTAAGTCATAAAAGAGATGACCTATGTTTGTTGTTTGACCTAACAAGCTGGGAGAAGTTGAATAATAATCTGTGATCCGTCACTGAAAAACGCTTCCTTACAAAACAGTGTTACTCAGACTTATTTCATGAGAATCCTTTCAGGTGTTCGTTAAAAAGGGGAGGGGAGAAGAGGGAAAAAAGGAAGAAAAAAGATACACAAACTTGTCTTTCCTAGGTATTTTGATACAGGAAATATGGATATGGGTTGGGATGTAGAAATTTGTGTGTTGGAAGTGGTCCATGTGACTTTTTAGGATTAGGCAGATTTGGGAAATATTATGCACATAAAGTATCCTGTAAATAAAAAATAAAAATGCAGATGATTATGAATAAACTAATGTTTGATTAAAAGATAATCAGATTCTAACATTTGAAAACAGAAAAAACCACCTCTGATTATTAAAAGACTTAGGAAGATAAAAAAGTTACTAGTATAATATTACATTAGGTTGTGATGCTAAAACTCCTAATAATTCTTTTGTTTTTACTTTTTAAAAAATAACCTTGACATCAGAGAATATATATGAAGACTAAAAACTAGAAATGGTATTAATGAGGTGATAGAGTTTTATCTGACTTATTGCAGACCTCCGTTTTACATTTGTGAAGTCTGTAGCCAGATAAAAAAATGGAGGCCTACATGCCATATGCTAATATTTAAATGTGATAAATCATCCTAAAAGCTGTTACATAACATATATTTTATCTTCCAGTTGTTTCTAATATAACTTTTATAGCACATATAAAACCAAATTAAAAGAAATGTGAATTACATCCATGGTTTTTACATAACTAAAAATTGATAAAATACCAAAGACATCTGAATATAATTACTAAGAAATTTATACTCTCATAGTTCTGGAGGCTGGGAAGTCTAAGATCAAGGTGCTAGCATCTGGTTAGGGCTTTCTTGCTGTGTCCCCACATGGCAGATGAGCAGAAGAAAGTGAACCCACTCCTTCAGGCCCTTTTTATGGTGGCACTAATCAATTCACATTCCAAAGGGCCCCATTTCCCAACACTTTTGCTTTGGGGATTGTTTCCAATACGTGAACTTTGGAGGAACACATTCAATCCACAGCAACTGGGAGGCAGCTTCTGACTCTGATACTGGAATTAGCACAGTCCTCATACATTCACCACATAAGGGCACAGTTGAGTTTGTAGGGCAAGAGGTGTGGAATAGCAATTACCTGGGAACTGAACAGTACAGGGTTCTAGTGACATGATGCCAGTGTCAAGGACAGGGTCTTGAGTGGCAGAGGCACATATGTGCTTTTTAATAGGTATGCTTGTGTGTGTGTTTGTGTGTGTGTATATGTATGTGTGTGTGCATGTGTGTGTGTGTGTGTGTGTGTGTGAGAGAGAGAGAGAGAGTTAGGAATTTGTGAAGACCCCTAAAGTATGAAACCCAGGAAGAAGCCTGAACTCTTTGAGGGTGTGTGTGAAATGGCAAGGTTGTTGATAACATTAGTGCCCATTTTGAAGGAACAAGATGGTGAGTTGTGACTAGCAAATGTTTAGCATTCCAGGGTTAACTGGCCTGAACCATTACTTAACATCTTTAGTCTCAAAAAATGTATACAATTTAAAGGGCTCCTCTTTCCTTTCCTTAACTAGCAACCACCCCTACTCTGAGGTGCACAGTTCCTTGTTGCTTTATGCCCTGTAGTGCCTTCTGTGATTCTTCCAGGCGTACCAATGTCTATTTGAACTTAAATCTAATTACTGAGAAAAATTGCTGAAACCCAGAAAACCTAACTAAATGTTTTTGTACTAGGCCTAGAAGTCCTGGGGATTGTTTTAAGTTCATTATGGATTGGAGGTGGGAAGCAAGCACCTTTTATCTGGAGATTTCTATAGCATACAGCAGATTTTGTTTCTTGGCCTAGGTAGATTCTTATTACTTATTTCTGCTGATCCTTCTGATAGTTTTAATGGAGCCATAACCCACTTGGCTAGATTTTAAGCATTATCTGCCTTTCCAAGTGAGCTTATAATGTTAAGGACAATCCCAGAACGCCCCAGATCAAAATACACCAAAGGAAAAGAGACTTGGGGGGATACTTTCACACTGCAAGATGATGACATATACCCCCGATTAATCAAATTCTAGCTAATCATAAATGCCAAGGTGATTTGAACAAATGAATTGCTTCAGCATACTGAAACTCTGATTTAAATTCTCGGGCCTCCATAATTTCAGAATCAATAAACACTTATTATTGTTTCCATTTGTACTGCTGAATAAATCACTGTGTAATTTTACCTCTTAATTCTTAAAGGTGTAATATAAAAATATTGATTTTAATAGTTTTTGTGCTACTAAAAGGGTATGTAATTCATACATACAGAACTCTTTGGCATGGTGCCTAAGGCATTAAATTGTTGCTGCAAATAATGTGTAAAAACCTTTTATTAAAAATATTTTATTGAGGCATAACCATCATAAAGAAATGTGTACAAATTATAAGTTTACAACTTGCTGGGTTTTTGCAAAGTGAATACACCTGTATAGTCAGTCTCTGCACTAAGAAATAGAATATACCAGCACCCTAGGCACTAGCACCTGAAAAAAGATAACCACAATCTGACTTCTAACATCACTGATTAGTTTTGCACAGTATTGAACTTTACGTAAGTTGAACCCCACAGCAGAAAAATCTTTGTTCCTGCTTTAAAAAACAAACACTCAATATTATGTTTATACAATCATCCATATATTTTGAGTTTAGCGATAATTTGTTCATTCTCATTGCTATTTAATGTGCCTCTGTATGAATGTGCCACAGTGTTTGTATCCATTTTTCTGTTAATGGACGTTTGTTTCCAGGTTCTGGCTATGATGAATAATGGTGCTATCAACATTCTTATACATGTCTATTGATGTACACATGTATACATGCATTGGTGTGAACTACTGGGTCATAAATTATGCCTGCATTCAGCTTTAGTTCATCATACTGAGCTGGTTTCTAAAATAATTGCATCAGCTTACACTCATAGTAGCAATGCCTCCTGGTTTACTTCCTCACCCACTTTGTCAACACTTGGTTTTTTTTCCATCTTTTTCATTTCAGCTCTTCTGGCAGGTGTGAAGTGGTATCTCACTGTGGCTAATAGGCATTATTTCTCTGGTGACTGTGGATGTCATGCACATTTTCATAAGTTTAATGGCCATCTAGATATCCCTTTCTGTGAAGGAACTGCTCAAGTCTTTGTGCATTTTTCTATTAGAATGTGTCCTTTTTAAAATAAAAAATTGATTTGTACATTTTAAAATATCTGGGTATTAGTCTTTTATGTATATTACAAACATTTTCTCCCATCTTAATAGCATTTTTAAATTATACTTTTTTGATAAACAAATTCTTAATTTTAATATAGTGTAATGTATTCACTTTTATTAGTACTTTTGTGTGTCCTGTTTAAGAAATCTGGCCAAGCGTGGTGGCTTACGCCTGTAATCCTAGTACTTTGGGAGGCCGAGGCAGGTGGATCACGAGGTGAAGAGATCAAGACCATCCTGTCCAACATGGTGAAACCCCGTCTCTACTAAAAATACAAAAATTAGCTGGGTGTGGTGGCACTCGCCTGTAGTCCCAACTACTCAGGAGGCTGAGGCAGGAGAGTCGCTTGAACCTGGGACACAGAGGTTGCAGTGAGCTGAGATCACACCACTGCACTCCAGCCTGGTGACAGAGCAAGACTCTGTCTCAAAAAAAAAAAAAGACGTCTTTGCCAAACCCAGGGTGATGAAGATATTTTCCAATATGTTTTTAGAAGTATGTGTGAGATAACTTTACCTAAAATTTTTTTTCTTATTAAGTACAGGAAAAGGATGCTGTTGAATATTATTAATATCTTGCATTTCTGTCTTATTTAAAGCAGTTGAAATTAATGTATGTGTTTACATTATTATATAAATATTTCTTGAAATGGTGCCTGAATAAGAACAGGGATAGTGAACTCAAGTAGCTTCATATCTAAGAGGAAAGAGAATAAGTATATGTAAATAATTATGCAAATAAAAAGAAATAATTGCCACAAAAGGTGCAGATAAGGAGACATGGGATTTTTTTTCTTTCTCTTTTTGGGTGGGTGACAGGGAAGTCTGCATGAAAGAGATGACATTTTAATCAAGCCCTGAAGTATAGATAGAATTGGGGCATAAGATAAAATGAAGGCATTTTGGAGAGTGAACACAGAATAAACAAATGATCAGAATTGAATAGGTGTGGTATACATGTAAACATAGAGGTAATTTAACCAGATAGTTTATATAAAATATGACTAAAAAATTACTGACCTTAATTATTGAAAAGCAAACACAACAGGAAATAGTCTAGATGCATTGCATGTCATTTTCTACACAGTGGTTATATTAACACTTTTTAGTTGTATTAACAGAAACCAAATCTAGCCAGTTTATACCTAAAGAGCAACAGAGAAAGTGGTTATTTTGTGGAATCTAAGGGTAAGGAAGCAGATAGAATTCAGAACTAAAGGCTGGAGTTCCATAGTGACCCAGGTAGTCTTCTCTCTACTGATTTATCTCCCTTTCAGGGCATGTCTGTTTTATTCTGCTCTTTTGCTATAGAATGGCTTCTTTGCTTCTCAGGCAAGATATTAGAAAATAGCTTCTAAAAGCTCCTAAATAGATCTGCCTAGTCAAGATATCAGACAGATGTATCTGGAATCTGAAATTCCTTGGGAAAGGGGCTCATTGGCTCAGTTTCAGTCAAGGGCCCATTCCTGGTCCAATCAACTATGACAGGGCAGGGCATAGGAGGTATGTAGTAGGAGGCACCATATTTACTAATGTGATTTCTGGCAAACTCACCATTATAACCAAAGGGGTCTGGAGGCCAAGGAGGAAGTTTTTTCTCAGAAAAAGGGAAAGTGGATTGTAAATAGAAGAGGAGTCATCTTAGAAAGCTATGATAATAGCTATTATTTATTAAGGATATAAGCAGTTTTTTAAAAAAACTTTTTATTTTAAAATGATTATATATTTACAGAAGAATTGTGCTGATGAGAGAATGTCTGAATAGCTTTCATCCAGCTTCCCCTAACATTAGTCTTTTATGTAAACATGGTATATTTACTAAAACTAAGACTTAACATTGGCATACTATTATATTATCTAAACTGCAGACTTTATTCAGGTTTCACAAGTTTTCCCACTGATGTCTTTTTTCTGCTCCAGAATTAAATCCAGGATATCAGATATAGCATTAGTCATCATGACATCATAGTCTCCTCTAATCAGTCTCTCTTTGTTCTTTGTTTACTTCGACAGTTTTGAAGAGTACTGGTCAGGTATTTGTAGAGGGTCCCTCAGCTTGGGGTTTTCTAATGTTTTCTCATGATTTGACTGAGGTTCTGGGCAAGAAGAATATCACGAAGGTGATACATTCTCTGATAGCGTCATGTTATCAGAGGTATGTGATATCAGCATGACTACTACTAGTGATACAAGCTTTCTTGTCTGAAAACTTATGAGGAATTTGTGAACAAATGTTAAAACCACCACAGTAATTGATAAATATTTTGAGCATAATACTTATTTAAGTCTAAGCAAATATACTCTTTCCTTATAAAGATCCACCCACAAATTTTAGCATTCATCTATGGATCCTGCCTACAGCCATCACAGGTTGAGTATCCCAAATATAAAATTCCAAAATCCAAAACTTTTTGAGCACTGACAATGCTAAAACAAAATGCTCATTGCAGCATGTTGAATTTTGACTTTTCAGATTTGGGATGCTCAACCAGTAAATATAATAAAAACATTCCAAAATCAAAAAACATTCTAAAATACTTCTGGTTCCTAGCATTTCAGATAAGGGATTCCCAGCCTGTATCACAGTATGTAATGGTGATATTATTTTTCCTTAATTTCCTTTCTGTTTCTTCTTTAAAATTCTTTTCTAAAGAATATTCATTTATTTTCCCCAATTTATTTATGCATTTAATCATTTGTTTAGATCAGTATGAACTGGATATTTATTTAATTTTGGGTGGTCATAATCCAGTATTATCTCTGTTTATTGTGTTAAAATTATTCCATCTTTGCCCATTTAAAAATGTTTCAGGTTGGCTCTTATGTCCTATTGTTATGTACCCATCCTTTGTTTTGTTATTGTTAAAGTGCTTTCTTTTTTCTGGCACTGCAAGATGGTCCAGATTTATCTGTATTTTTGCTGCCCTGGTCCTAGAATCAGCCATTTCTCCAGGGAGTTCTTATTCTTTTTATTGGAGAATAGTATTTAGTAATTAAGATATGGATATTAGATGTGCTGATTGATAGTGGAATATCTGCTTCTAAGTCCTCTCTGCTCACAAAGCTAGGAAATAGGTATATGTATGTTAAGTCATGCATACATACATATCAATAATTATTCCTGTATCTATTTGCAAATATTTTAAAATAAACATGAGTTTATGCTGATATCTCTGACTCTAATTCAGTATCATGGGATTTATTTTAGCCTTTCCTCATCATTCCTTAGTAATTTTATTCTACAACAGTGACAAAAACTCATTCCAGGTACTTTATCTATGATATAATATTAAATTGTCACAACTATACTCTAAGTATGATCTCCATAACTGATGAAAAATTACAAACTTAATAAGCTTTAGTAATTTGTCTAAGGCACAAAGAAAGTAAATGGAGCTTCATGGCAGTAGACTCAGCAGCAGGCCCACCTGTGAACCTGATGGTGACCCCACTTTCCTATAGACCCTGAAGGTAGCCACACCCATTTGTGGACTCCAGTGGCAGCCCAGGCCAGCCACAGACCCCAACAGCAGGACTGCCCCCTGCAAATACCTGCAACAGGCCCACCAAAGACACACATGCCTGTGAACACTGCCCCCCCAGCTGACCTGTGAACTGTGCCAGTTTATATACCTGGGATCTCTGACTGAGTTGACTGGCAAAGATCTTTCCCTGCTAACACCAGTTAGTAACAACTAGAAGAGGTGACTGCTTCCTCAAGTGCACAGACATCAACAAAAGGTTACAGAAATCCTGAAAAATCAGGCAACCATGATACCATCAAAGAAACTCAATAGAACACTAGTAAATGACAATAAACAGATAGAGATCTAAAAAAAATTAACAAATAATTAAAAATAGTAGACTTAAGGAAACTTAAGGAGCTACAAGAGAACACAGACAATGAAACTAAATCAGGAGAACAATAGGGACATGAACAAAAGGAGAAGTTCAACAAAGAAATAGAAAACATAAGAAAGAATCAGACGGAAATCCTGGAACTAAAGAATACAATGTCTGGCCTGAAAAAATTATTAGCAATCTTCATTTCACAGCAGGCTAAATCAAACAGAAGGAGTCAGTGAATTCAATGGCAGTTCATTTGAAATTATACAGTCAGAAGAACAAAAAGAAAAAAGAACAAAAAAGAGTGAAAAATCTTATGGGAGTTATGGGACACCATCAAATGAAACAATATACCCATTATGGAAGTCCAAGAAGGAAAATAAAAAGAGAAATGGGAAGAAATCTTATTTTTAAAAATAATGGGCCAGGCGCAGTGGCTCACACCTGTAATCTGAGCACTTTAGGAGTCCGAGGTGGGTGGATCATGTGAGGTTGGGAGTTTGAGACCAGCCTGACTAACATGGTGAAACCACACCTCTACTAAAAATACAAAAACTAACCAGTCGTGGTGGCTGGGACCTGTAATCCCAGCTACTTGGGAGTCTGAGATGTGAGAATTGCTTTAACCCGGGAGGTGGAGGTTGCAGTGAGCTGAGATTGTGGCATTGCACCCTACCCTGGGAGACAGAGCAAGACTCTGTCTCAAAAAGAAAATAAAAGAAAAAGAAATGACTAAACATTTTCCGAATCTAGGTAAGAAAATAGACATTCTGATTTATGAACCCAAAGACTCCTAAATAGGCTGAACCCGAAGAGGTATACTGGAAAAACATTATAATTAAGTTATAAAAGTAAGAGAGAATTTTAAAAACAGCAAGAGAAAAGAAACTTTTCACACAAAAGGGAACTTCTATCAGCAGACTTCACAGCAGAAACGTTACAGGCCAGCATATCCAGCTTTAGCAGTCTCAGCTCCACCAGCTGGAGAATAAATGGGATTTGCACGAACTCCACTCTGAACTGAAACAGAGATTGCAATGTTAATATCTCTTTCTTCTGATTGTTATTAACAGTTCCTTAGAAAATTAGATGTTGTCAGAAGACAGAGAAGCTCAGGAGGGTGAATTGTTGGCCCTGGAGAGTATTTATGATGGGGACGAATTTAGAAAAGCAGAGTCTGTTCAAAGTGGAGAAACCAGGTTCTATTTGGATTTGCCACAGAATTTCAAGATATTTGTGACTGCTATCTGCTTTATGCAAGCACTTAGACTTCCTATGGGAAGAACACCATGGCAGCGTGGTCCTTCTTGCCTGGATGCAGTTTCCTAAGGAAGAGACCCTAGTGTACTTGAATATTGTCTCTCCTTTTGAGCTCGAGATGGGTTCTCAGAAATAAGTGTAGAGAATGACAGCCCAAGCTTCTCCCAGCACAGAGCTAGATACTGGAAGAGCTGCTGGATCTAATGTAGACCAAGAGGAAATTGTGGATGAGAGAGCTGTGCGGATGTGGAATCATTGTCAAGTCTAATCCAGAAAATCTTTGACTTTGATCAAGCTCAGCACATAAAATGCTTTAATAGTAAATTTTTCCTGTGCAATATCTGTTTCTGTAAGAAGCTGGGCAGTGAATGCATGTACTTCTTGGAGGGCAGGTATGTATACTGCAAAGCTTGTCTGAAGAACGACTTTGAACTCCAGATCAGAGATGGTCAGGTCCAATGCCTCAACTGCCCGAAACCAAAGTGCCCTTTGATGGCCACTCCTGGTCAGGTCAAAGAGCTAGTGCCTGTTATCACTGCCTTCTCCTCCAGTCCACTTTGGACCTGGTGGCACATGTGGTGTACTGCCCCCGCTCATGCTGCCAGCTGCCTGTGATGCAGAATCCTGGCTGCAGCATGAGCATCTGCTCCAGCTGCAATTTTGCCTTCTGTACCTTAGGCAAATTGACCTACCATGGGGTCTCTCTATGTAAGGTGACTGCAGATAAATTAATAGACTTATGAAATAAATCCCTGAATGCAGATGAGGCCAATAAAAGATTTTTGTAACAAAGGTATCGTAAGAGGGTGATTCAGAAGGCACTGGAAGAGATGGAAAGTAAGGAGGGGCTAGAAAAGAACTCAAACAGCTGCCATGTTGTGGAACTCCCACAGAGAAATTGATGAATGTAATAAGATGACATGTACTGGCTGTATGCAATATTTCTGTTGGATTTGCACGGGTTCTTTCTCTAGAGCAGACTCTTACAAACATTTCACTGATCCTACCTCACCATGTTTTAATGGGCTGTTTCATGCTGTGGATGTTAATGGAGATATTTGGGAAGATGGGATTGAAGACTAGTTAATGATTGCTCAAGATATGCAGGTGGATTGGTTTTCCCTAATCTTTTGTCAAGTACACAAAGTAGCCTTGCAGGATATTTATGGCACTATTTATTCACTCTTCCTGTATAGAAGATATGGAAGAACAAGTTTTATATTTTCATGTGGTACTACTGATGAAGGTGCATTCATACATTTTTTAATGTAATGTAAGTTGAGCAAAATTATCAGCCAAAGCTTCAGAAAATGAAACAACAGAATATTAATTATAATGTATGCAAAGCACTGAATAGTTAAATATTTATTTTCTCTCCAAAGCTTTAGGTAGGAAAAGAGGGGTCAAGAGTTAAACTTAGAGACTCTTTTTGTCTCTGAGAAGCATCCCTCTAAGGCATTCTGTTGGAGTTCCCTCAGTACTACTCCTTACAACAGGGGTGGGTAGAAGGCTTATGAAAATTATACTGTGAGTCTGATCTAATTTACTCCATGTTACTCACATTCTTTCCAACCTAAATTTTGGCCAAGTCAGTTCTCTTTGGAGGGAGCCCTGTATTCTGTAACTGACTGGGTGGTCCAGTGTTATTTTGATATACTGCTTTTCAGAATGGAAATTTATAATACTTTAAAAATATTTTTTAATACCACAAATACTGTTGGGCACTTGATATTTATTAGTGGTGTATATGGTCCACTGGTTTCAGGCCAAATCTAGAATTTAGTGATACTGGCTCAGAAGAATTTAAGTTCTATTCACCCTTCCTGGGCATTAGAGCATAGATTCAAAATGACTTGTCTTTACTACTTTTGTTCCACATTCCCCCTCTTTACCTTTGCCCTACCTTCTGTTTCTAAGGACAATTTTAATATTAATTCCAGCAGCACCTGTTTTTATTTCCTCTGTTGGAAAAGGAGAAAGCCTAATATATTCCCAAGTTGAAAGTTCTTGAATTATCCACATTTAGCACCGTATATGCCTGTAGTAACAGTATAACCTGTCTATACCACTGTAGTTCCTTCCGGTCCTAACTTTCTGAATTCTTTTTAAATATCTTCTCTAACAAGCTATGGGAATTTGGCTTCCTTTTTTTTTTTTTTTTTGCAATGGCAGTATTTTGGGTGATAATTTTGGATTGATACCTATTCCTTTTTCTGGGTTTTCTTGGCTTTTTGAAAAATTGTCTTTTCTTATAGTTTGGTGAGTGGCTTGGTAGCAAAGTAAGATTTTTTGAAAAGAGGACAGAAAAATTGAACTGCTGCTTGACTGCTTGAGAACATATTCTTTTTTCCTACTTTGTCATTGAAAATTGAGGAATCACTTTTAACTGTTTTAGGTGTGTGTATCCAAAGAGTGAGCAAGGACTATGTTTCTGGATTGTCAAAGGGGATGCTTAACCTTAAAAATAAAAATAAATTTTAAAATCATCTTATTAAAAAGAAAGAAATGTTAACATGCCAGGAAAGAATGGGATGATATATTCAGCATACTGAAAGGAAAAAAAAAATCTGTATTATATTGCTGATGCTGGGTATCTGCATTATAACCAACTAAACTGTCCCTTAAAAATGATGGCAAAATGGTCGGGCGTGGTGGCTCATGCCTGTAATCCCAGCACTTTGGGAGGCCAAGGTGGGCGGATCACAAGGTCAGGAGATCGAGACCATCCTGGCTAACATGGTGAAACCCTGTCTATACTAAAAAAATATTTTGCCAGGCATAGTGGTGGGTGCCTGTAGTCCCAGCTACTCAGGAGGCTGAGGCAGGAGAATGGCGTGAACCCTGGAGGCAGAGCTTGCAGTGAGCCGAGATCGTGCCACTGCACTCCAGCCTGGGCGAAAGAGTGAGACTCCGTCTCAAAAAAAAAAAAAAAAAAAAAATGATAGAGAGATAAAGACTTTCCCAAACAAACAAAAGCTGAAGGAGTTTGTCGCCACTAGATCTACCTTATAAGAGGTATTAACAGTGAAATGAAAGAAAAAAAAAAGTTAAACAGCAACACCAAGACATATGAAATTATAAATCTCACTATAAAGGTCAATATAAAGATAAACAAAGAATATTGTAATATTGTAATGGTGACACATAAATTACTTTTAACGCTATAATGAGTTAAAAGACAACATTATTAAGAATTCCTGTTACAACAGAAATTTGTTAATGGAAACATAATATAAAAAAGAAGTAATATCTGACATCAATAACATAAAGTTGTGGGGGAGTAAAGTGTAAATTTCTGTATGCAATTGTAGTTAAGATGTTGTCAACTTCAAATAGACTGTCACAATTATAAAATGTTCAATTCAAGCCTTATTGATAAGAAAAAACCTCCAGTAGATACACCAAAGATAAAGAGAAAAGAATCAAAGTATATAACTACAAAAGCCATCAAAACACAATAAAGATAACAAGAGAGGAAGAAAGGAAGAGAAGAACTGTAAAAGAGACAGAAAACAATTAACAAAATGTCAAGTTAATTGTAGTGTACTTACCTATCACTGATTACTTTAAATTTAAAGGGCTAACCTCCCCAGTCAAAAGACATAAATGGCTGAGTGGATTTAAAGAAACAGGTAATACCCAACTATACACTGTGTACAAGAGACCCAATTTAAGTTTAAGGACACACATAGGCTAAAAGTGAAGGGGTGGCAAAAGATAGTCCATGTAAAAACTAGCCAAAAGAAAGCAGGAGTGGCTACATTTATATCAGACAAAATACATTTTAAATCAAAGAATTACACAAGAGACAAATAAGGTTATTAAATGATGATAAAGGGCAAATTTTATAAAAAGATTAACAATCATAAATATATATTCACCCAACATCAAAGACCCTAAGTATATAAAGCAAACATTTTGGAATTGAAAGAAGAAATAGAAACATAATACTAGTAAGTAATTTTTTTTTTTTTTTTTTTTTTTTTTTAGATGGAGTCTCACTCTGTCGCCAGGCTGGAGTGCAATGGCATGATCTTGGCCCACTGCAACCTTCGACTCCCTGGTTCAAGCGATTCTCCTGCCTCAGCCTCCCAAGTAGCTGGGATTACAGGTACGTGCCACCATGTCCAGCTAATTTTGTTTTTTGTATTTTCAGTAGAGACGGGGTTTTACCATGTTGGCCAGGATGGTCTCGAACTCCTGACCTCGTGATCCTCCCGCCTTAGCCTCCCAAAGTGCTGGGATTACAGGCGTGAGCCACTGCTCCTGGCCATAAGTAACTTTAATACCCCGCTCTCAATAAAGGATAGGTCATCTAGATAGAAAATCCATAAAACAGCAGAACTGAAGAATACTATAGGCTAAATGGACCTAACAGACATATATAGAACATTCTACTCAATATCAGCACAATACTCATTCTTCCCAAATACACATAAACATTCTCCAGCATAGAGTCCATGCTAGATCACAAAACAATTCTCAACAAATTCAATAAAATTAAAATCATTTAAAGTATTTTACCTGATCATAATGGAATGAAACTAGAAATCAATAATAGAAAGAAACTGGAAAAATTCACAAAAATGTGGAAATTAAACAACACATTCTTAAATAACTATTGGGTCAAATAAAAATAAAAAAGGAAATTAAAAAATATCTTGAAACAAACAAAAACAAAACATACCCAAACTTTTGGGATATAGGCAAAGCAGTACTAAAAGGGAAGTTTATAGAAATAAACATCTGCATTAAAAAAGAAGAAAGATCTCAAATTAACAAGGTAACTTTGTACCTCAAGAAACTAGAAAAAGAAAAAATGAAGCCCCAACTTAGCAGAAGAAAAAAAAAAATAGAGTAGAAATAAATGAAATACAGAATAGGAAAACAATAGAAAAAGAATCAATGAAATTCTTTGTTCTTTGAAAAGATAAAGAAGATTAACAAACCTAGACTAAGGAAAAAAGAGAAGATTCAAATAAAATCAGAAATGGAAGTAGAGATACTGCAATTGATGTCACCAAAATCAAAAGGATCGTAGGGACTCTGACAATTATACATCAACAGATTGAACAAACTAGAAGAAATGGATAATTCCTAGAAACATGCAACCTACTAACAGAGAATAAAGAAGAAATGGCACTTCTGAACAGACCAATAACAAATAAGGACATTGAAGCAGTAATAATAATAATAAAAACCTTTCAATAAATAAAAGCCCAGAACCAGATGGCTTTGGGGTAATTTTATCAGACATTTAAAGAAGAAGACATATCGATTTGTCATAAACTTAAAAAAAAAAAAAAAAGAACAAGAAACATTTCCAAATTCAGTTTTTGAGGCATCATTCAGATACCAAAGGCACCACAAGAAAAGGAACTATAGGCTAATATCTTTTATAAAAATGGATGGAAAAATTTTCACAAAATACTAGCCAACCAAATTCAACAGCACATTTAAAAGGATCATACACTATGACAAAGTAGGATTTATTCCTGGGATGCAAGGATGGTTTACATTAACAGAATGAAGAGTAAAAATCACATTATAATCTCAATAGATTTAAGAAAAGCATTTGATAGAATTCAACACTCTTCCATAATAAAAACTCAAGACATTACGTACAGAAGGAACTGACTTCAGTACAATAAAGGCCATTTATGATTAGCCCACAGCTAACATCATACCAATGGTGAAAAGCTGAAAGTTTTCCCTCTAACATCCAGAACATGGTATGGATGCCACTCTTGCCTCTCCTATTCACCATAATATTGGAAGTCCTAGCCATAGCAAATAGGCAAGACAAAGAAGTAAAAGACACCCAAGCGACAAAGGAAGAAGTAAAAATTGTCCTGATTGCAAATGATGTCATCTTATTTGTAGAAAGCCTATAGATGCCACAAAAATAATATAAGAATTAATAAATAGATTCAGTAAAGTTTCAGGACACAAAATCAACATGTAAAAATCAATTTTACTTTGATACACTAACAGGAATTTTCTGAAAAGGAAATTAAGAAAAAATTCTACTTACAATAGCATCAAAAGAGGTAAAATACTTAGGAATAAATTTAACCCTGGAGGCAAAAGACTTTTACACTGAAAATTATAAAATATTGTTGAAAAAATTAAAAACATGAATTAATGGAAGGATGTTTTGTGTTCATAGATTGGAAGAGTTAATATTGTTTAAATCTTTGTATTATTGAAAATAATCTACACATTCAATGAAATACTTATTAAAATCCTGATGGCAATTTTTGCAGGCATAGAAAAAAACCAATGCTAAAGTTTATTTGGAACCACAAAAGACCCTGATTAGCCAATGTAATTTTGAGAATAAAGAACAAAGCTGTTCATACTCTCTGATTTAATAATATATAACAAGCTACAGAAATAAATACACTATGGTACTTACTTAAATGCAGCCATATACATAAATGGAACAGAATAGAGAGCCCAGAAACAAAACTATACACATAAAGTCAACTAATCTTTGATGATGGTATCAAGAATACATAATGGGGAAAGATAGTCTCTTCAATAAATGGTATTGGGAAGACTGGATACCCACAGGCAAAAGAATGACTTTGGATTCTTATCTCATACCATATACAAAAATCAACTCAAAATGATTTAAGGGCTTCAATGCAAAACCTGAAGCAAAACTCTTAGAAGAAAACAGAGTAAAAGCTTCCAGACATTGGATTTGACAATGATTTCTTGGATATGACACCAAAAGCATAGGTAACAAAAGCAAGCATAGACAAGTGGGATTATATCAAACCAAGAAGCTTCTTCACAACAAAGAGAACACTCAACAAAAAGTAAAGACAACCTACTGAATGGGTGAAAGTATTTGCAAACCATCCATTTGATAAGGGGCTAATATCCAAAATATATAAGATTGAGTAGACATTTCACCAGAGAAGACATATAAATAGCCAACAAGTATATGCAAAGTTACTCAACATCACTAATTGTCAGGGAAATGCAAATCAAAACAATGGTATATTACCTCACACCAGTTTAAAAGGGTACTATTTAAAAAACCCGAAAGATAGCAAGTTTTGTCAAGGATGTGGGGAAAAGGGAACCCTGTACACTGTTGGTGGGAATGTATTAATGTATTGTTAATGTAATAACTTGGTGCAGCTGCTATTGAAAACAGTATGGAGTTTCCTAAAAAAGTAAAAATATAATCACCATATGATTCAGCAATCCCATTTCTGGGTATTTATTCAAAGAAATTGAAATCTGGATCTCAAAAATATATCTGCACTGTCATTTTCATTGCAGCATTACTCACAATAGCCAAGATATGGAAATACCCTAAATGTCCATAGACAAATGGATGGATAAAGAAAACGTGATATATTCATATAACGGAATATGATTAAGCTTACACAAGAAGGAAATCTTGCCATTGCGATAATATGAATGGATCTAAAAAGACATTATGCTAAGTGAAATAAGCAGGCACAGGAGGGCAAGTACTACATAAAACCACCTTTATGAGGAATCTGAAATAGTAAAACTCATAGAACCAGAGAGTAGAATAGTGGTCATCTGAGGCTGGGGGGAGGGGAAAAGAAGAGGTGTCATTCAAAGAGTACAAAATTTTAGTTATCCAAGATGAGTAAGTTCTGGAGGTCTACTGTACAACACCGGGCTCATAGTTAACAATAATGTATAGTATACTTAAACATTTGCTAAAAGTGTAATCATTTATTAAGACCTCTTACCACAAAAGAAAAAGCTTATAAATGAATAAAAATAATAAAGATGGCAGGAAGAAATGTTGGGAAGTGATGTGTTCAAGTTTGTAGCCTTGGTTGTGATGATGGTTTCAAGATTATACACTTATCTCTAAACTCATCAATTTGTGCACATTAATTATGTGCAGTTTCTTGTATGCTGATCATCCCCAATACTGTGTTTAAAAAAAGAAATGGGTGGAGCCCATGGATTGAAAAAGTTACCTTAATGTCATACTTAAGTGACTACACACTTAATAGTGACTACACACTTATCGTTGACTACACACTTAATAGAACTGTCCTTGTGAAGATATTTTTAGAGGCTGATATTTTTAAGAAACAGATTGAGATACCACTTACATCTTATAAAATCTATCCTTTTAGACTGTATAATTAAGTGTTTTTAGTATATTCACAGTGCCTTGCAACCATCAACACTAATTTTTGGACATTTTAATCTTCCCTCCTCGCCAAAACCCCATAGCCATTAGCTTTCTCTTTTCCTTACTCATTAACCCCAGGCTATAGAAACCACAAATCTAGATATGTCTCTATAGATGTGCCATTTCAGGACATTTTGAATAAATGAAATAACATAATATGTGTGGTCTTTTGTGTTTGGCTTTTTACTTAGCATAATATTTCAAGATTCATACACATTCTAGCACTAGTACTTATTTTCTTTTTAAGAAATTGACTATTTTTTAGAGCAGTTTTAGATTCACAGCAAAATTGAGCAGAAGGTACAGAGATATATGTCCCTCTACCCCTGTACTTGTGTGGCCTCCTCCATTACCAACATCCTCCATTGAGTGGTACATTTGCTGCATTGATGAGGTTACACTGACACATCACCATCACCCAAAGTCCATAGTTTAAATTAGGGTTTACTCTTGATGCTGCACATCCTATGAGCTCGGACAAATTTTTAATTACACATACTCACCATACAGAGTATGATACTATAGTATGACACTATACTAACCCCCTGACTGCTGGAGACCACTGATCTTTTTACTATCTTCATAGTTTTGCCTTTTCCAGAATGTCACATCATTGGAAACATACAGTATGCAGCCTTTTCAGATTAGCTTCTTTCATTTAGTAATATACATTTGTATTTCCTCCCTGTCTTTTTATGGCCTGATAACTTATTTCTTTTTGACGTTAAATAACAATTCATTGTGCCTGGACGTACCATCATTTATCCATTCACCTACTGAAGGACATCTTAGTTGCTTCCAAGTTTTGGCAATTATGAATAAAGCTGCAATAAACATCCATGTATAGGTTTTTGTGTGGAAGTAAGTTTTCAGCTCTTTTGAGTAGATACCAAGGAGTGCAGTTGTGTGGCTGACTGCCACGGTTACTACTTGAGACCGTCACTATGACAGTTACTACTGTTACTACTTGAGACCATTATTATGAGACTGAATGAAGGGACGAACGTAGATATGAAAACTTAAGACAAAAGAAACTGTTTTAAAGGAAGGGGTCAAGAGAAGATGAAGAGAGCTTCCTGCTTCTAGTGAGCAAAGGCAGCCCCTGAGCTTCAACAGCCGTTCTTATTTACTGGGGAGAAAGAGCAGGGAGGAGGTGATGATTGGTCAGCTGCTTAATTGATCACAGGTTCATTTATTGCTAACAGGCTTCAGATGTGCCTAATCACAGGAAACACTCGTGCCTGGGTCGTGACTGCCTTCAGCATTCCCTCTGGGCGGCAGAGGCAGTTTGTCAGTTTGCCAACATTCTGCATTTATGAGAACTGTTTGCTGTTTACTCATGTAGCCTCCAGTGGTATACTGAGTTGATCATGACCCTCAATCTTTCCGCCTCCAACACAATTGCTGGATTATATGGTAAGAGTTTATATAGCTTTGTAGGAAACTGCCAAACTGTCTTCCAAAGTGGCTGTATTATTTTGCATTGCCACCAACAGTGAATGAGAGTTCCCATGGCTCTACATCCTCTCCAGCATCTGGTGGTGTTCAGTGTTCTGGATTTTGGCCATTCTAATAGGTGTGTAGTGGTATCTTATTTATGTTTTAATTTACATTGCTCTGATTATGACATTGCTTATTTTCTCCTTGTATATCTTCATTTATGAGGTGTCTTTTAGGGTCTTTGGCTCATTTTTAAATTAGGTTATTTATTTTCTTATTGTTGAGTTTTATGTGTTCTTTGCATGTTTTGGATAAGAGTCTTTCATCAGATATGTCATTTGCAAATACTTCCTCTTGGCTTTAGACTTCTCTTTTTATTCTGTTGACAATGTTTATCACAGAACAGTTTTTTTTAATTTTTATTTTTTGTGAGTGCACAGTAGGTATATATATTTATGGGGTGCATGAGATATTTTGATACAGGCATGCAATGTGTAATAATCACATCGGGGTAAATGAGGTATCCATCATATCGACCATTTATCCTTTGTATTACAAATGAACCAATTATACTCTTTTAGTTATTTTAAAATGTACAATTAAATTATTATTGACTATAGTCACCTTTGTGCTATATTTGACTATTTGACTATATTTGACTATTATTGACTATAGTCACCCTTGTGCTATATTCTTGTATTTGTGCTACCAAATATTAGCTCTTATTCATTCTATTTATTATACCCATTAACCATTTCCGCTAGCCCCCACCCCCCACTACCCTTCCCAGCCCCTGATAACCATTATTCTACTCTCTATCTCCACTAGTCCAGTTGTTTTAAATTTAGCTTCCAAAATGAGTGAGAACATGTGAAGTTTGTCTTTCTGCGTCTGGCTTATTTCACTTGACATAATGACCTTCAGTTCCATCCATGTTGTTGCAAATGACAGGATCTCATTTTTTTAATGGCTGAAATGTGTATATAATCATCCACTGTGTATATGTACCACATTTTCTTTATCCATTCACTGGTTGATGGACAGTTTGGTTGCTTCCAAATCTTGGTGGTTGTGAAGTGCTGCAATAAACATGGAAATGCAGATATCACTTTTATATACTCATTTCCTTTATTTTGAGTACCTAGCTATAGGATTGATGGATCATACGGTAGCTCTGTTTTTCTTTTCTTTTTTTTTTTTTTGAGTAACCTCCAACTGTTCTCTATAGTGGCTTTACTAGTTTACATTCCCACCAACAGAGTAGGAGGTTTCCCTTTTCTCTACATCTTTGCCAACATTTGTCATTGTCTGACTTTTGGATAAACGTCACTGGGGAAATACAGACTCTTTCTGTACTTTCCCCGATGTACAGAAAGTGTACAGTAAGTAAGATGATGTCTCTGTTTTGATTTGCATTTCTCTGATGATCAGTGATGTTGAGCATGTTTTTATATCTGCCATTTGTATATCTTCTTTTGAGAAATGTCTATTCAGATATTCTGCCTATTTTTAAAATCAGATTACAAGATTTTGTTTCTATAGAGTTGTTTCAACTCCTTATATCATCTGGTTATTAATATCTTATCAGATGGGTAGTTTGAAACTATCTTCTCACATTCTGTGGGTTGTCCCTTCACCTTGTTGATTGTTTCCTTTGCTATATAGAAGCCTTTTGGCTTGCTGTGATCCCATTTGTCCTTTTTGCTTTGGTTGCCTGTGCTCGAGGGGTATTACTCAAGAAATCGTTGCCCAAGCCAATGTCATGGAGAGTTTCCTCAATGTTTTCTTGTAGTAGTTTCATAGTTTGAGGTTTTAGATTTAAATCTTTAATCTATTTTGGCTTGATTTTTGTATATAGTGAGAGATAGGGGTCTGGTTTTCTTCTTCTGCCTATAGATATCCATTTTTTTTCAGGACCATTTAATGAAAAGACCGTACTTTTCCAATGTATGTCCTCAGTACCTTTGCTGAAAATGAGTTCCTGTAAATGTATGGACTTTTTTCTGGGTTCCCTATTCTGTTCCATTGGTCTATGAGTCTGTTTTTATGCCAGTGCCATACTATTTTGTTTACTGTAGCTCTGTAGTATAATCTGAAGTCAGGTAATATAATTCCTCCAGTTTTGTTCTTTTTGTTCAGGATAGCTTTGGCGATTCTGGATCTTTTGTGGTTCCATATAAGTTTTGGATTTTTTTTTCTATTTCTGTGAAGACTGTTATGAGTATTTTGATAGGGGATTACATTTAATCTGTAGATTGCTTTGGGTAGTATGGACATTTTAACAATATTGATTCTTATAATCCATGAATATGTAATGTCTTTCCATTTTTTGTGTCCTCTTAAATTTCTTGCATCAGTGATTTATAGTTTTAATTGTAGAGGCTTTTCACTGATTTGTGTAAGTTAATTCTTAGGTACTTAATTTTATTTGTGACTTTTGTGAATGGGATTGCTTTTTAATTTCTTTTTCAGATTGTTTGCAGTTGGCATATAGAAATGATACTGATTTTTTATCCTGCAACTTGACTGATCTTGTTTATCATTTCTAATAGTTTTTTGGTGGAGTCTTTAGGTTTTTTCAAATAAAAGATCATATCATTTGCAAACAAGGATAATTTGACTCCTCTCTTTCCAATTTGGAGGCCCTTTATTTCTTTCTTTTGTCTGATTACTCTAGCTAGGACTTCTAGTACTACGTTGAAAAACAGTTGTGAAAGTGACTGTCCATGTCATTTTTCAGATCTTAGGGGAAAGACTTTCAGTCTTTTCCTATTCAGTAGGATACTAGCTATGGGTCTGTTGTATATGGCTTTTATTATGTTGAGGTATGTTTCTTCTATATTCAGATTTTTGAGTTTTTTAAAATTAAGGATGTTGAATTTTATCAAGTACTTTTTTAGCATCAGTTGGAATGATCATATGGTTTTCATCCTTAATTTTGTTGTTATGATGTATCCCATTGATTGATTTGCATATGTTGAACTATCTTTGCATCCCAGGTATAAACCCCACTTGTTCATGATGAATAATCTTTTTAATATATTGTTAAATTCAGTTTGCTAGAATTTCATTCAGGATTTTTACATCAATATTCATCAGATATATTGGCCTGTAGTTTTCTTTTTTTGATGCGTCTTTAGCTAATTTTGGTATCAGGGTAATACTGGCCTTGTAAAATGAGTTTGGAAGTATTCCCTCCTCGATGCTTTGGAATAGTTTGAGTAGGATTGGAATTAGTTCTTTAAATGTTTGGTAGAATTCAGCAATAAAGCCATCAGTTCCCAGGCTTTTCTTTATTGGGAGCCTTTTTATTACGGCTTCTATCTCATTACTTGGTATTGGTCTTTTGATGTTTTGGATTTCTTCCTGGTTCAATCTTGGTGTCTAGGAATTTGTCCATTTCTTCTAGATTTGCCGATTTATTGGCATATAGTTGCTCATAGTAGTCACTGATGAGCCTTTTAATTTCTGCTGTATCATTTGTAATGTTTTTTTTTTCATTTCTGATTTTATTTATGTGGATCTTTGTTTTTTCTTAGTCTGGCTAAAGGGTTGTCAATTTGTTTCTCTTTTCAAAAATCAAACTTTTTGTTTAATTGGTCTTTTGCAGTTTTATTTCAATTTCATTTATTTCTGCTTTGATCTTTATTATTTCTTTTTTTCTACGAATTTTGGGTTTGGTTTGCTCTTGCTTTTCTAGCTCGTTAAAATGCATTGTTGGATTGTTTATTTGAAGTTTTTCCTCTTTTTTGAGGTAGGAACTTGTAGCTATAAGTTTCCCTCTTAGTACTGCTTTTGCTGTATCTCATAAGTTTTGGAATGTTGTATTTCCAGTATCACTTATTTCAAGACATTTTTCAATTTTCTTCTTAATTTCTTCATTGACCCAGTGATCATTGAGGAGCATATTGTTTAATTTCCACGTGTTTGTAGAGTTTCCAAAATTCCTCTTGTTATTGATTTCTAGTTTTCTTTCGTTGGGGTCAGAGAAGAATCTTGATATTATTTCAATTTGTTTGAATTTTCTAAGACTCATTTTGTGACCTAACATATGGTCTATCCTTGAGAGTGATTTATGTGCTGATGAGAAGAATGTGTATTCTGCAGCTGTTGAATGAAATGTTCTGTAAAAGGCTGTTGGATCTATTTGGTCTGTAATGCAGGTTTAAGTCTCATGTTTCTTTCTTGATTTTCTGTCTGTAATATCTGTCAAATGCTGAATGGGGGTGTTGAAGTCTCCAGCTGTAATTGTGTTGGGGTCTATCTCTCTCTTTAGCTCTGATAATGTTTGCTTTATATATTTGGGTGCTCCAATGTTGGATGCATTTATATTTACAATTGTTATGTCCTCTTGCTGAATTTACCCCTTTATTATTATATAAAGACCTTCATCGTCTTTTCTTACAGTTTTTGTCTGGAACTCTATTTTGTCTGATGTAAATATAGCTACTGCAGCTCCTTTTTGTTTTCCATTGGCATGGAACATCTTTTTCCATCCTTTTGTTTTCAGTCTATCTGTGTCTTTATAGGTGAAATGTGTTTCTTGTAGCAATAGATTATTGAGTCTTTTTTAAAAAATTCATTCAGGCACTCTATGTATTTTGGTTGAAGAGTTTAGTCCATTTGCATTCAATGTTATTTTTGATAAGTAAGAATTTACTTCTGCTATTTTGTTATTTGTTTTTTGGTTGTTTTGTGGACTTCTCTTCTTTCTTTCTTTAATTCCTGTCTTAGTGAAGGTGATTTTCTCTGGTGGTATGTTTTTATTCCTTTATTCCTTGCTTTTTATTTTTTACATAATCTGTTGTATGCTTTTTGGTTTAAGATTACCATGAGGTTTGCAAATACTATCTTATAACCCATTATTTAAATCTGATAACTACTTAGCACTGATTTTATAAACAAATAAACAAATAAGCAAAAAGAAAAATAAAAACTCTTAACTTTAACTTAATCCCCCTGGTTTTAAATTTTATTGTTTCTATTTATATCTCATTTTGCTATGCCATGAAAAGTTGTTGTAGTTATTATTTTTGATTGCTTCATCTTATAGTCTTTCTACTTGAGATAAGAGTAGTTCTATATACAACAATTACGTATTATAATATCCTGTGTTTTCTCTGTACTTATTACTATCAGTGAGTTTGGACCTTCAGGTGATTTCATTAACATCCTTTCCTTTCTGATTAAAGAACTTCCTTTAGCATTTCTCATAGAATAGGTCTGGTGTTAATTAAATCCCTCACCTTTTGCTTGTCTGGAAGTCTTTATGTCTCTTTCAGGTTTGAAGGATATTTTTTCCAGATATACTATTCTAGGTTAAAAGTTTTTTTTTTCCCTGCAGCACTTTAAATATGTCATGCCACTCTCCCCTGGCCTATAAGATTTTTACTGAAAAGTCTGCTGCCAGACATCTTAAAGTTGCATTGTACGTCATGTTTCTTTTCTCTTGCTGCTTTTAAGATTGTTTCTTTATCCTTGACCTTTGGGAGTTTCATTATTAAATGCCTTGAGGTAGTCTTCTTTAAGTCTGCTTAGTTTTCCATACACTTCTTGTACTTGAATATTGATATCTTTCTCTATATTTGAGAAGTTCTCTGTTATTATCCATTGAATACACTTTGTACTCCTCCTGCTCTATCTCCTCTTTAGGCCAATAACTCAGATTTGCTTTTTGGAGGCTGTTTTCCAGATTCTGTAGGCATGCTTCATTGTTTTTGTTTTCTTTTTCCTTTTGTTTCCTCTGACGGTGTATTTTCAAATAGCCTGTTTTCAGGCTTACTAATTCTACCTTCTGCTTGATCAATTACGCTATTAAAAGACTCTGATGCATTCTTCAGTATTCCATTGGCATTTTTCAGCTCCAGAATTTCTGTCTGATCTTTTAAATTATTTCAATAGTTTTGTTAAATTTATCTGATAGAATTCTGAATTCCTCTCTGCGTTATCTCGAATTCTTTCAGTTTCCTTAAAACAGCTGTTTTGAATTCTCTGTCTGTAAGATCATATATCTTTTGTTTTCCAGGACTGGTCCCTGGTGCCTCATTTAGTTTGTTTGGTGAGGTAATGTTTTCCTGAATGCTCTTGATGCTTATAGATGTTTATTGGTGTCTGGCATTAAAGACTTAGGTATAATATTTATTGTAGTCTTTGTGGTCTAGCCTTGTTTGTACTCATTCTTCTTGGGAAGGCTTTCCAAGCATTTGAAGGGGTTTGGGTGTTGTGATCTAAACTTTATCTGCATTAGGGGGCATCCCAAGCCCAGTAATGCTGTGGTTCTTTCCGACACATAGAGGTACCACCTTGGTGGTGTTGGATAAGATCTAGAAGAATTCTCTGGATTACCAGAAACTTTTGTTCTCTCCCTTTACTTTCTCCAAACAAATGCCATGTCTCTCTGTGCTTGGAGTTGTGGGTGGAGTGACACAAGCAACCCTGTGGCCACCACTAGTGGGACTGTGCTGGGTTAGACTTTAAGCCAGCACAGCACTGGGTCTCGCTCAAGGTCTGCTGTAACCCTTACCTGGCTACTACCTATCTTTGCTCAGGGTCCTAGGGCTCTACAATCAGCAAGTGGTGAAGCCAGCCATGCCTGTGTTTCTCTCTTCAGGGAGATGAGCTCCTCCAGGCCCCAGGTACATTCACAAGTACCATCCAGAAAGCAGAGACTGAAGTCAAAAACCTTAGAAGCCTACCTGGTGTTCTATTGTACCGCAGCTGAGCTGGCACTGAAACCATAAGACTCAGTTCTTCCCACTCTTTCGTCCCCTTTCCACAGGTAGAGAAACCTCACCCCATGGCCACCACCACCTCAGGTTCATGGGGAGTACTGCCAGGCTACCATTTATGTTCCCTTAAGGCCCAAGGGCTCTTCAGTCAGCTTATGGTGAATGCTGCGAAGCCTGGGACTCACCCTTCAGGGCAGTGGGCTTCCCTCTGGCCTAGAGCAGGTCTATAAATGCCATCCAAGAGCCTAGGCCTGGGATCAGAGACCCTAAGAGCCTACCCTATGTTCTCTCCCACTGTGGCTGACCTGGTACCTAAAGTTCAAGACAAAGTCCCCTTTACTCTTCTTTCTGCTTTTCTCAAGCAGAAGGAGTCTATCACCACAGCCACCACAGCTTGAAATGTGCTGTTTCACACTTGAAGTCAGCATGTCTCAAAGTCTCGCTCAAGGACCATGACTTACTATCTGGGTATCACTGCTAATTATTCAGGGGCCATGGGGTCCTTAGTCAGCAGGGAATAAATCCTGCTATGACTGGATACTTCCCTTCAAGGCAGCAGGTTCCCTTCTGGCTCAGGGTGTATACAGAAACATTTTCCAGGAGATAGGGTTTATTGTAATGGCCTCATGACTCTCCCTGCTGCCCTATCCTACTGTGACTGAGCTGGCATCCAAGTTGCAAGACAAAATCGTCTTTACTCTTCCCTCTCCTTTCATCAAATAGAAGAAATGAGTCACTTTTCTGGCTGCAAACTGTACTGCCTGGGGTTTGGGGAGGTGTAGCAAGAGCACTCCCTTGGCTGCCATGGCTGGTGTCTCACTAGGTCACATGCCCAACAAGTCCACTGGCTCTGAGCCCAGCACAGTGTTAGGATTTGCCTAGGAGTTGCGGTCCTTGTGGCCTAGACTGCCTTTCAAGTTTATTTAGGACCCCAGAGCACTTTAGCCTGTGGTGGCTAAGCTTGACGAAACTCAAGTTCCAGCCTCTGGCGGGGGCGATTCCTCTCTGGCTAGCACTTGATTAAACCCTCCTTCCATGGATATCAGCTGAGTTCAGCCCAGTTTTGCTTTCTGTTGTGATGGGGCAGCACTAAGGTCCAAAGCAAAGTCCCACAGTCACTGCACTCTCTCTCCCCACAACGCACAGGTTCTCTCTATGCCAGGGCATGGGAGAGGAGTTGCATTGGTGATCCAAGGCTGTCTTTCCTACCCTCGTCAGTGCCTCTTTCAGTGATAGAAAGTTAAAACCAGGTACTGTGATTACTCCCCTAATTTTTGGTTCTTATGAAGCTGATTTTTTTTGTGTAGATAGTTGTTAAATTTGGTGTTCCTGTCAGGGGTGATGATCAGTAGAAGTTTATATTTGGTCAGGCCATATTACTCCACCTCCTTTCTCCAGAGCATAAATTTTTAATTTTAATAAAATCCAGTTATTTCTTTCCTAGATTGTGCCTTTGTTGTTTTATATAAAAAGTTATTGCCAAATTCTAGGTTATCTATTTTTTCTCCTTTGTTATCTTCTAAGGGTTTTATAGTTTTGTATTTTACATTTAGGTCTATGATCCATTTTGAGTTAATTTTTGTATAGGATGTAAGATTTGTGTCTAGATTTATTTTCTTTTTCTTGCATGTGGATGTCCAGCTGCCCCAGTACCATTTATTGAAAAAGACTGTCTTTTCTCTTTAAATGTCTTCGTTCCTTTGTCAAATTTCCATTGACTATATTCATGTGGGTCTATTTCTGGGCTTTCTACCCTGTTTTGTCTATTCTCTTGCCAATACCACGCTGTCTTGTTTACTGTAACTTTACAGTAATTCTTGAAATTCGGTAATGTCGGGCCTCCAACATTGTTCTTTACCATTAATATTGTGTTGGCTATTCTGGGTGTTTTGCCTCTCCATATAAACTTCAGAATTAGTTTGTATTTATCCACAAAATAACTTGCTGGAATTTTGATTAGGATTACATTGATTCTATAGATCAAGTTAGGAAAAACTGACATATTAACAATATTGAGTCTTTCCATCCGTAGACATAGACTATCTCTTTATTTACTTAGTTTCTTAATTTCATTTGTAGAGTTTTCTAATCCTAATATATGGGTAGAGTTGAGAATTAATATTTAAAGGATGCCATTGTATTTATTCTATGAATTTCAGGAGCAACCGTTTTTACATATATATTTAAAGCTCCTTTTTAAAATTAAGAAAATTGGTATCCTCTTTTGTTTTTAATAACAGCAGTTAACAGTACTACTGGTCATCCCTGTGAATTTTGCTTTCTGAACAGTGCAGACTGGTGGCCCAAAGCCCTTTTGCCAAGAGGCCTCTGAACATGTGCATTATTGGATTGCAATTCTCCCTGCCTAAGCCAGTTAGAACTCATTCTCCATAATGCAGAGAAACATGATTGTTTTTTGAAGGGGTCTTCAGGAAGATGATTATTGATGGTCTTCAATGAACTTTCTGAAATTTAATGCAATATTTTGTAACCTGGGTGTTTTGGGAAAGGAAGGGAGCCCATGTGCAGTCATGGACCTCAGGCTACCAATGCACCTAAAAGCTTCAGGATCCCCTACAGGTATGGAAAATGCCCTAGCCATGTGTCACCAGGATCAAATGGTTAAAGAAGAGGCCCCTCCACTTCACATATAACCCACAAAACAGGTAGACTGTTTTCTTCTGTTTTCTGTTCCTGAAGAAACTGCAATACAGGTATTGCAAAGAAGAACCATTGCCCAAATAATATAAAAACACAAGCTCTCCCTTGTATTTGGAGGAGAAAGTGATGAGGCTTGATGTCTCTCAAAACCAATCTGATAAGAGATAGGAGGGTGGTTCCTGACACTCCAGAAGAAATTTGAGAGTGCCTCCTATCTCTTCCCACTATGTTTCTAAGAATGACTTTGTGACAGAGGAAGGTGAATGCGAAAGGCTTCAATGTATTCAAGTATCTTTTCTGGAAGTAAGAGTCAATACAGTTTCCTCTTATTGCACTTTTTATTCCTTTAGAATTTAAAGAACATTCTTCACTTTCTGTATTTTGAATCTTTGTCATATGGTTGTTACTGTTTGACTTCATAATAATGTGCATTTCATTGCTTATGCTTTATCTCACTCAGTAGATAGGCACCATGTGGCCCAGGACACTGCCTTATTACAGTTCCTCCATTTTTTCACTTCTTGGAACAGTACCTGGCACATATTAGGTGCTCATTAAATGTTTGCCAAATGATCAGAGAATGTGAGTTCAGTGTCATCTGCCACTTCACTTTTTTAGTCAGCTCTGAGGAAATTTTTGCAATATTCATTCAGTCTGCATTTATAAGTCTTTCCAGCTAAGACTGTTTTAAATGAAAAAAATTTCAAAATATTGAACATATAAATACAGCCACGTAATGATGGAGATACGGTCTGAGATGTGCATCATTAGGTGATTTTATCATTGTGCAAACATAAGAGTGTACTTACACAAACCTAGATGGTATAGCCTACTACACACCTAGGCTATATGGTATAGCCTATTTCTTTTAGGCTATAAACCTGTACAGCATGTGACTATACTGAATACTGCAGACAACTGTAACACAATGGTATTTGTGTATCTAACATCTCTAAACACAGAAAAAGCGCAGTAAAAATGCAGTATAAAATACAGTATAAAAAATACAGTATAAAAATGGTACGCCTGTACAGGGCACTTACCATGAATGGAACTTGCAGGACTAGAAGTTGCTCTGGGTGTCAGTGAGTTAATGTGAAGTCTGAAGACATTACTGTACACTGCTGTAGACTTCATAAACATTGCACACTTAGGCTACACTAAATTTATGAAAACAATTTTCTTTCTTCAATAATAAATTAACTTTAGCTTAATGTAACTTTTTTACTTTACAAACTTTTAATTTTTTTGACCTTTTAACTCTTTTGTAATAACACTTAGCTTAAAATATGAGCCTACTGTTACAGTTGTACAAAATATTATCTTTCTTTATATCCTTATTCTATAAGTTTTTTCTATTTTTAAAATTTTTATTTTTTTAACTTTTAAAACTCTTTTGTTAAAAACTAAGTCACAAACACACACATTAGCCTAGGCCTACATAGGGTCAGGAACATCAGTATCAATGTTTTTTTACTTCCACAACTTGTCTCACTGGAAGGCCTTCAGGGGCAGAAACATGCATGGAGCAGTGATCTCCTATAACAATGACTTCTTCTAGAATATTACCTGAGGGACCTACCTGAGACTATTTTACAGTTAACATTTTTTTAAGAAGAATGAGAAGTATACTCTAAAATAATGATTAAAAAGCATAGCATAGTAAATACATAAGCCAGTGACATAGACATTTCTTATCAAGTGTTATGTACTATATGTTATTATATGTGCTATACTTTTACACGACTTGCAACACAGTGTGATTGTTTACACCAGCATCACCACAAACACATGAGCAATGCATTGTGCTATGATATCACTGGGCAATGGGAATTTTTCAGCTCCGTTGTTATCCCATGGGATCACCATTGCACATGCTGACTGTTATTGACCAAAATATCAATTATATGGCACACAACTCTGTGTATGGTAGCACAACTGAAATATAGCCATGATTGATTCTATGGTCTGGCATACTTCCTAAATGATTGGTAGCTGATTCACAGAATGACAGAGAATATTTGATTTCCTTCTCTGGAATTTCTACCTAAAGGCTGGCAGAAAGTGCAGGGAGGTTCAGTAGAAAAAATACAAAATCATTGAAATAGGTGCCCAGATATTTGATAACTAGATTTGGCTCTGCTGCTGTGAAGTCTAGTAGCAATTTGTTTGTCTCTCTGAGTGAATGGGTTGGAATAGTTGATTTATTAGGTCCTTTTCATATCTAATTTTCTGTGACTTTAGGCATGTTTGCTTCTAAGAACAAGTCAGGATGTAACAAATACTAGGCACTGCCATAAGATTCACATCATTTGGAAACCTCACAAGGGTAACAAATAGCAAAGGAATTGTATAAGGTCAATTACAGGCAGTGTATGAGAGACTTTCATGATTTAGTCATCAAAATATCCAGCCCTTTTGATAGATTGTTCCTACTTCCCTATGATTCCTTGACTATATCCAGTCCTCGCTGGGACACAGTACATATTACTCCATTTGTCTCAGATGGGCTCCTATTCATTCTTCATGGGAAAGTCGGGCTAGTTGCCCTTTTTGCTCTTTTATACCTGCCATGCCATCCTGGGTTTACCTATATTCTAAAATGACCCACAGCCTTATCCACTCTGTATTGTTTCTGTCCCCCAACTAAAAAGACTCTGATTGCCTAAGGATAAGTACAGTAAGGACCCGGCCCACAGTAAGTGTTCCTTCAATGTTGGCTAAATGAATGAGGAAATGAGTGAAATATTTGCTGTGATTACAATGAAATAAGTCAAGTCATATTTTTCCTCTTATATTGAAATTGGAGTAAGATTAACTTCAAAATAATACTTTTACAGCTAAAATTGTTACTATTTTTTAAAAACCTACTCCCCAAGAGCATCAAAACTTGACACTGAAGTTCAAATGGCAGCTGAACCATATGATGCAATTTTATGCTTCAGTGAAAAACACAAAATTACAGTGTCAGGTAGACATCTTACCATATATTAGAGTTAGAAGAAACTGCAAATATAACCTAGTCATTCAGTGGTAAGGAAACCTAGGCCCAATAATTAATTTGCCCAAAGTTCCTTATAAGCAAGCCACAGATCTGAGCCCATAATCCAGAGTTTCTTATTTCCACCTAGCCCATCCACCCTACTGCAGTCCACAGGCTCAAGTTTCTGTGCTTAGACTCAGAATTAAATTGAAATTCCTTTTGTTTTTGCTGTCTCTTCATTTTCTTCAGCCTGGCTCCATTATGGGAATTCAATGCCCCCAGTAGTGTCCTCTCCTTTATGTACCTCATAGTATTTCGGTGCAGTTCACTTGCTGCTCAGGGGTCCCTTGCTCACCTCTTTCCTTCCTTGTACAGTCTTCTGAATGGACCTGTGATTCAGGAAATTGACAGGGAGTGTGAAAGGGGTGGAAAAGCAGCAGATGGAGTGGAGGGAAGGTGGGAAGTGGGGAGTCTGGAAACAGCCTGGAGGCAGCCACAACCTGGTGGCCTAAGCCCACAGATGCATTGCTTGACTTTGAAGAAGTTTATACACATATTCTCATGAATATTCTCATATGACAATAATATTGTGCAGCTACAGAGCACTTGCACTCATCTCATGAGAGCCGTAATATGGGGTGGGAGACAGTCTGACTTCGAGTATTAGGATTACAATTGTAATAACTCACTGTAAATAATTTACTGGAAAGCTGCCTGTAAGTTTTTGGCAGGCCATTTAACCTCTCTAAACTTCAGTTTCTGAGCTGTAGAATGAAGTACACTTTATAGCCCTCTTCAGGTTGTCTGAGGATCCAGTAAGCTTTTATATGCAATGTGCTTTTCAAAGTATAATTTGCTATATGAATGAAAAGCCTGGCATTTGGCAGAAGAACTGTTTAAGTTCTTATTTATTCTCAGAACCCACAAGCTGGATGGTTCTAGTGACTATGTAAATGTTGGGTTTCATGGATTTGTTACAAGGTGGTGATGTTTAAATACCTAAATTAACAACTTCTATATGTTAGGACATATATATTTCCTCTCCCAGTATTTTATGTACCTCATTCCTTTCCCCATCTCCCACCAGTCAACCCTGTCCCCTAGTATGGGTTGCATAAGGTAGACAGGGCAGGGGTGGGAAGTGTGCAGACATGGATCTTCCTAGAGACAGGGAGCTCACTGTATTTTACAACCTTGGATTCAGAGAGGGAGAGAGTAACACAGGTCCAGGCAGATAGAGCCTTGACAACCCAACAGATATTTCTGAGCCAGAGTTGGCATGGACAAAGCAGCAGGGGAGTGACAAGGCCTGCAGCGGGAGGTAGACAAACACAAGGGATGTTGTAAATCTTGAGGTCTGACAACCAGGTACTAGACAGAATAAAAGATATCTGGGAATCTATGTGGACAATGAACATCTAGAATTGAATCAGTCAAGGTCACAGCAGGAAATGTCTGGTGCCCTCATAGTTAGATAATTTGAGGAGAAATTATTTACAAAGGGAACTGATTATAAGGTGTAGCAAGAGTGTAGAGTTGAGGAACCTGGGGCTTGTAGCAGCAGAGCTGTTGCCACTGCTAGGCCTGAAATGAGGAGAGGAGGGTGTGATTCTGGAAATCAGAAAGAAAAGAATCAGGTAGAGAAGGCTGAATCTTTCTGGGAGCCACAGGGAAGGGAACCTCATGGATGTGATCTATTTAGTTCAGGCTCCAGGGCAGGGACTGGTGTGGAGGGATCTAGTATGGACCTGGAGTAGAAAAATGGAAGATTTTGAAGAGCCTCACTCAAATTTTTTGGCACTGTGCAAGCCTCTACAACTTTGGCATAATCCTGGAGAAAGAGAGGGGTGTGGGAACAAACTAGTTAACATTGAATTTTTACCACTACAGCAGCATGGGAACTCGAAATAGAAATTAAGCTGAGTCGTAGAAAAAGACATATGTTACGGTTCTTGCAAAACATAAGTTTTGGACCGAGAATTGCACCCACCTCATATAATAAGATGGATCCATTATATTATGTGGATTACAACAAGAGTCCATATGTCCAGTCTTATATATAACATTTACATGTGTGCACACACACCCCATTCTGACAAGGAATTCATGAGTTTCATCTCCACCAAATACAATATAAATGACATTTCCATCAGCATACAAAATAGAGGGAAAAGTGCTGGCAGAGGGGAAGAATGAGATGAGTAAGAAATCAGTAGGAGTGCATAAGTCAGAAATGCCAAGCAGGGAATGAGGAAATGGGATTTGAAGTGGCAGGGGCCACTGGTATTATGAGCTGGAGACTTCTGAATGACATTATGACTTTGCAGTTAGCAGCAGAGCAGCTCTTCATCCTTTTCTAGGATGAGGCCAGGAGAGACAGCAGCATGCAGCTACCTAAGGAGAAGCCAAGAGAAAGGATCTGAAGTCCATGTGAGATACAGAGAGAAGACTGATTTTCTGATTTCCTGTTCTTACTTCTAGTACACCTGTAGCCTGGCTATGCCTTCCTTACAGTCATCTCTTTTCATCTAGTTTTCATGGTGTTCAGTTCTGTGTGTGTCTATTATAATTTTTGACATGATTTTCTATAGCTTATTTAAATTTCTGAACCTCTATCCCTATTCTTCATGACTCAGAAAATAAAATTTACAGATTCAGTCTAATTTAGTCAGTCATTTCATGTTGGAAACTGTCATAATCAGGATTGTTGGACTCCTTCTTCTTGGGTTGTGTTGCTGAAGGCCTTAAGCAACGATCACTGGTAGCATTAGTAAAGAGGGAATATTCCTCATTAGTACTCTGTTTCACACTATTCTTGCATCCTTTAAGTTATAACTCATATTATCTGGTCTTAACATAGTCCTCGTTGACACTGGTGATCTGTTGAGATTTAACCAACAGATTAACCTTCCATGTAACCTTCCATGGGACATTCCACACTCTCTGTTGCAGATTCCCTCATCCCAGTCATGAGCTTTTTCCCTCTTTATCCTTCCAGCTTCAAATATACACTTACTCTTGAAAAGTATAAAGACTCTAAATTGCAGTATGTGCTACTGGACAAATATTTAATAGCCGTTTGGAGTGATTTCTGAAGATTAATATTATACACCATGGGAAAAAAGAATATCTGTCTGAGTGTGTGTTTGTGTGTGTATTTTTCTTTCCAACTAAAGGCCATTTTCAACCAACATAATTTTTTAGTCAGTGTGATCCAGGTTTAAATCCCATTTTTAGCTACTTATTGACTGTGTGGTATTGGGCAGTTTAGTTAAAATTACTAAATGGGTTTCTATAATTGCAAAATTAGGAGAAGAATGTTTACCTCATGAAGTTTGAGGGGCTAAAGGGACTTGGAACACTATAGATGCTAGGTAACTGTTACCTATTTCTGTCTCATTCCATTTCATTAATGATGTAAGTTTGATGTGGGCAAAGTAAAAGAAAAAATCAGACCGTAAATTAAAACGTAGAATTCTTTTATTCTGTGTTCTTTGTACATCTTCCTTTATTGTCTTGAAAACCACTTGAACCCAATAGGTATGTAAGATAATTTGGGTGAGGGTCGCAGCAAGGATCTTTAATCAGAGATCTGCTTCCAAAAGCTGATCAGGTATAATGGATCATATCTTTGATAAATTTTGATGCCTTATAAAATTAAGCTTTATTATGTGCTAAAGCTTTATCCATCATAAAGGAGATGTAGAACAATGAGAAAGAGAAAGATTATTCAGTAAATCTTATTTGGGCAATTGTTTAGCTACTTGGGGAGAAATTCAATTTGTATTTTGATTTAACAGCATAAACCAAAAAATATTTTATTAGGATTACAAAGGTAAATGTAGACTATCAAACCTCATTAGACCCGGTGGAAATAAGAAGTGATTATTTTCTAATTCCTGGAACAGGGTGGAAGAATTCATAAAAGAAAAGAATAATAGATTCAACTATAGAAAAATATGAAAATTCTCAATATCTTGGGTATTATGAACAGAATTTAAAGGTAGAAAAACTAAAAGTTAATTACACATATGCCAAATTATTATTATCTTAACATTTAAGGCAGTTACATATATTGATATGACTCCATAATGTTAATGGACAAAAGACATGAACAAATAATTTATTATAAAAGCATACAGTGTTATTTAGGGCTTGAAAAGATAAAAGGCGAAATGACATAAGATATTCACCTATTGAATTAGAAAATATGAGAATAGCCCAATGTTGCTAAGGCTCAGGCTTCATGCACAGCTCATGTAATATTGGTGAGAGTTTAAAGTAGATGGCATTTTGAAAGGAAATTTTGCAATACGTAGGAAAACTCTTAAAAATGCTTATATTGATAAACTTAGAAATCCAGTCTCAGGTCATCTATGATAGCAAAATATTATAAAATTTATAAAAACTTCATTATAACAATAGCCTTAATTCATTGGTTGTCTAGCACATGGCACATTTTACTTACCTTACTTTCACTTCTCAACAAAACTTCTAAATGGCTGAGTGAGGATTTGAATCTGTCTGTTTCAGATTCTGCGTGGGCTCTTTATTACAATTTTATTTCACCCAAGATATCTTTCATAACGTAATAGTGAAAATTGGCCAGGTGCAGTGGCTCATGCCTGTAATCCCAGCACATTGGGAGGTCAAGGCAGGTGGATCACCTGAGATCAGGAGTTCAAGACCAGCCTGGCCAACATGATGAAACCCCATCTGTACTAAAAATACAAAAATTAGCTGGGTGTGGTCGTGCATGCCTGTAATCTCAGCTACTCAGGAGGCTGAGGCAGGAGAATCGCTTGAACTCAGAAGGTGGAAGTTGCAGTTCACCGAGATGGCGCTATTGTACTCCAACCTGGGTGACAAGAGCGAAACCCTGTCTCAAAAAAAAAGAAAAAAAAAAAGTGAAAATTTAGAAATACTTTTAAAGTCTATTAATAACGTAATAGTGAAATAAACTATAGTTGATGCTTTTCATATAATACCATGCAGCCAGAGATGGTATGGAAAATGCTTACCCTTAAATCATTTTAAATAAAAATAGTGAAAACAAATTAGAATATTTCTATAGTTTTAACCATTTAAAGGAGGTGAATACAAAGAATGAGAAGAAATATAGATTAATATTAGCTGCCTCTGATTTGTGGGACTATGATAATCATCCTTTTTGGTCTCTATACTTCTTGGGGCTTTTTACATTTTTCTAACAAGAATGAATTGACTTATGTTCAGATAAAAGTAAATTTGAACTTAAAAATTTATGGAGCTTTTTATCTTCTCAGAGCATAGTGGGAAATATATTATCTTTATTCAGTTAAGTCTTAGTAACATAGTCTGCTCACCAAAAGAAAAATGCTCTGAAGATTGACAGATGAGGCAATTGTTCTGAGATTAGGTTATTATTAAAATGCGTAATTAGACAAATCCATAGGGGCCATATGAACAAACAAAAATATTTCTATCAACATTATAGAACGAAAACATTTGATTTATCTCTTGAGAATATAAGTCAGAGAATAATAACCAACTTACAAATCCAATAAAGAAAATTAAATTTCCAACACGATTGGAGGATAATTTGTGTTACTAATGACTTGCCCTGTGAATATATATGATGTCTAGGAAACAAAATATCTCAAAAATTGTTCAAAAATTTATTTCTTAGGTGGGAAAATAAGGAAATATTTTAGGTGCTATCAATAAACTCACTCAAACTGGTTTTTTTTTTTTTTTTGAAAAATACAACTCTGCAGAAGAAAGTGTCATCTTTTTGAGCCTCATCTAGTCTTAGAAAAATATGCTTTATTATAACACATGTAGGACAAAAGCAGTGATTTTTATATTTATTCTTATTTTCATGGTACAATCCTCTTACTTCCATAATTAACATTGTAATGATTTGATTATGATCAGTTTGTGGGATTATTAACCACTCTTGGTTTCTTCTCACCTCATTAACTAGCAAACTGGACACTGACTGCTTAATAACCAGTTTCTCATGGACTGTTGCTCACTATTACCAAATCTTTTTAGTTTTATGAAGCCATTTTCATTAGAGAGTGAATAGTTTCTCTATTTTTTTTCTTTTTTAGCACATGTCAAAGTCACATTAAATATGCTTTAATTACCTAACTATGAATTATTTTTTTCTTAGAGGCAGCAGCATCTATTAAATGTTTCAATTAGTGTTGGGTTAAAAATTGATTTTTAGGTTAATTTCCTAAATATGTAGAACTAGTTTAGTTAACATGACACTGTTCAATTCACCTGGTATCTTACTGACAAGAGTATGAGAAAAAACGAGTTTAAAATAATAAACAATAATGGTAGCTTGACTCTTATTGTTGAGGGACTGTAACAATGAACTTGATTCACAAGTTGGTAAAGTTGTGATTAGGGAAACAGACCAAATTTAGCCCATTTGACATATACTTGTTCTTAGGTGCTTGATAAATATTTCTGATTTGAGTGAACTAGAGTCTACCAGCATTGCCTTTTTCTCCTTTAAAAAAATATGAATGTAATTGATGCTTATTTCCTGTGAATCCCCAAATTATTTCCTTTTTCTCACTTTTCTAGTGGATCAGTTTTTCCTTTTCATTTGTGGAATGTTTCCATATAATGCAGCTATAATTTTTTTATATTTTTATTTAAGATGATTTATCTGTTGCTTTATGTAATTTTTAATTGACAAATAAATATTGTATATATTTAATATGTACAACATATTGTTTTGAAATATATATATACACACATTGTAGAATGGTTAAATTAAGCTAATTAATGCATGCATTACTTCACATAATTATATTTTGTGGTGAGAACACTTAAAAATCTACTCTTTGCCATAAAATACATTCTTATTAACTATAGATGCCAGTTTGTATAATATATCTCCTGAACTAATTCCTCCTATCTAATAAAATTTTGATCCTCTGGCTAACATCTCCCCATCTCCCTACCTCCCTACCTTCACCCCCTGGTAACCACTATTTTACTCTTTATTTTATGAGCTTGACTTTCTAAGATGCCACATATAAGTGAGATCATGCGGTATTTGTCTTTCTCTTCCTGGGTTATTTCACTTAGCATAATTTCCTCCAGGTTTATCCACCTGGCTGCAAATGACATGATCTCATTCCTTCTTCTGGCTGAATTGTATTCCATTGTGTGTGAGTGTGTGTGTGTGTGTGTGTGTGTGTATGTATATAGTATATATATTGTGTGTATATATATAGTATACACAGTATATATGTAGTATATACTATATATAGTGTATATATAGTGTATATAGTGTATATAGAGTATATACTATATATAGTGTATATATAGTGTATATAGTGTATATATAGTATATATAGTGTATATATAGTATATAGTATATATAGTGTATATATAGTATATATAGTGTGTATCTAGTATATATAGTGTATATATAGTATATAGTATATATAGTGTATGTAGTATATAGTATATATAGTGTATATATAGTGTATATATAGTATATAGTATATATAGTGTATATAGTATATAGTATATATAGTGTATATATAGTATAAAGTATATATAGTGTATATATAGTATATAGTATATATAGTGTATATATAGTATACATAGTGTATATATAGTATATAATATACATAGTGTATGTATAGTACACAGTATATAATATATAGCATATATAGTATACAGTATATAATATATAGTGTATATAGTATATAGTGTATATATAGTATACTGTATATAGTGTATAGTATAGTGTGTATATATACATAGTGTATAGTATATATAGTGTATATATAGTATATAGTATATATAGTATATATAATATATAGTGTATAGTATATATAGTGTATACAGTATATAGTGTAGAGTATATACACACTATATATACTATACACTAGATATACACTATATATAGTATATATAGTGTAGTGTATATATAGTATAGTGTATATATACTATATATAGTCTATATAGTGTATATATAGTGTATAGTATGTATAGTGTGTATATAGTATAGTGTATATATAGTATATACTATATATACACTATTGTAGCATTAGTCATAATATATATAGTATATATATACACTGTATATACCATATACTATATATACACTATTGTAGCATTAGTCACAATATATATAGTATATATATACACTATATATACTATATACTATATATACACTATTGTAGCATTAGTCACAATAGCCAAGAAATGGAACCAAGCTCTGCACTAGGAAAAAAAATCAACCTAAGTGTCCATCAGTGGATAAATGGATAAAGGAAAAGGAAATGTGTGTATATATATACACACACACATTTACTATATATATACTATATACTATATATACATTATGTAGTGTATATATACTATATTATATATATACTGTATTATGTATATTATATATAATATATAATATATAGTATATAGTATATGTATAGTATATATTATATGTAGTATATAGTATATGTATAGTAAATGTGTGTGTATATATATATGTGTGTGTGTGTATATATATATATATACACACACACACTTCCTTTTCCTTTACTCATTTATCCGCTGATGGACACTTAGGTTGATTTTTTATTTCCTAGTGCAGAGCTTGGTTCCATTTCTTGGCTATTGTGACTAATGCTACAATGAACATGGGAGGACAGATATCTCTTCAACATACTGATTTCAATTCTTTTGCATATATGCCTGGAAATGAGATTGCTGGATCATATGGTAGTTCTCTTTTTAGTCTTTTGAAAAGCTTCCATACTGTTTTCCATAATGGCTGTTCTAATTTACATTCCTACCCACAGTGTATAAGTGTTCCCTTTTATTCACATCCTCACCAACACTTGTTATTTTTCACCTTTTGGTAATAGCCATTCTAACAGGTATGAGGTTATATTTCATTGTGACTTTAATTTGCATTTCTCTGATGACTAGTGATATTGAGCATTATTTCATATACCTGTTGGACATTTGTACATTTTCTTTCTGTGAATAGAAATGTCTGTTCATAGGACCTTTGCCCATTTTTAAATCAGGTTATTTTCTTACTGTGGAGTTGTGTGAGTTCCTTATGTATTTTGGATATTAACCCTTCATCAGTTGTACGGTTTGCAAATATTTTCTCCCACTCCACAGGTTGACTCTTCACTCTACTGACTGTCTCCTTGGCTGTGCAGAAGCTTTTTAGTTTGATGTAATCTCATGTGTCTATTTTTGCTTTTGTGGTATGTGCTTTCAGGTTCATATCAAAAAGTAATTGCCCAGAATAATGTTATGGAACTTGCCCCTATGTTTTCTTTGAATACTTTTACAGTTTCAGGTATTACATTTAAGTCTTCAATTAATTTTAAGTTTATTTTTGTATATGTTGCAAGATAAGGGTCTAATTTTATTCTTCTGCATGTAAATATCCAGTTTTTCTAACACTATTAAGAGACTGTCCTCTCCCTATGTGTGTTATTGGCACCTTTGTCAAATATAATTAATTTTAAGTGTGTGAATTTATTTTTGGGATCTCTATTCTGTTAGTATTTGTATGATACTATTTTGATTACTATAACTTTATAGTATATTTTGAAGTCAGGTAGTGTGAAGCTTTCAGCCTTTTTCTGTTCGCTTAAGGTTGTTTTGGCTCTTTAGGGTCGTTGGTTTCCACTTGAATTTTAGGACTTGTTTTATTTCTGTGGAAAATGTCATTGGAATTTTGATAGGGATTGCATTGAATTTGTAAATTACTATGGATAGTTTTGGAGCACATTTATAGATTTGCATATATAGAACTATCCTTGATCCTGGGACAAATACCACTTAATCATGTGAATTATTCTTTTAATGTGTGGTTAAATTTTATTTCCTAGTATTTTGTTGAGAATTTTTGCATCTATGTTCATTAGTGATATTGGCCTGTAATTTTCTTTTCTTGTAGTGTCTGTGTCTGGCTTTGACATCAGGGTAATGCTGGCCTTGTAAAATTAGTTTGGAAGTACTCCCTCTTCAATTTTTTTGGAAGCATTTGAGAAAGATTGGTATTTACTCTGAATATTTGGTAGAATTTGACAGTGAAGTCATCAGGTCCTGAGATTTTCTTTGATAGGAGACTTTTTATTACTGAGTCAATCTTCTTACTCATATTGTCTGTTCATATTTTCCATTCTTCATGATTCAGTCTTGGTATACTGTATAGGTTAAGGAATTTTTGCATTTCTTCTAGGTTATCCAACTTATTGGCATATAATTGTACATATTAATCTTTTATATTCCTTTAAATTTCTTTGACATTTGTTGTTCATGTACTCTTTCATTTCTATTTTTTTATTTGAGCCTTCCCTCCTTTTTCTTAATCTATCTAACAACTTATTGATGTTATCTTTTCAAAAAACCAACTAGTAAGAGTTGCTCTTTTCTGTTTTTTTTTTATTTTAGTTTCTATTTAACTTATTTGTGTTTTGACTTTTCTTGTTCTCTTTCTTCTACTAACTTTGGGCTTTGTTCTTCCTTTTCTATTTCCTTGAGGTATAACACTAGGTTATTTATTTGGAAGTCTTTCTTATTTTCAGATGTAGTCATTTGTTGCTATAATCTTTCCTCTTAGAACTGCATTTGCTACATTCAATAAATTTTGATATTGTTCATTTTTATTTATTTCAAGATATTATTTAAATTTCTTCATTGGTCCATTGGTTGTTCAGGGGCATGTTTTCTAGGTTTCAAATGTTTACGAATTTTCTGAAATTTCTCTTGTTATTTATTTCGAGATTTAGAAATTCTGATCAGATAAGACACTCAATATAATTTCAATCTGCTTATATTTTCTAAGACTTATTATGTGGCCTAATATATCGCCCATCCTGGAGAATGTTCTGTGTGTGCTTGAGAAGAATGTGTATTCTGCTGCTTTTGGATGAAATATTCTGTATACATCTGTTTTGTCCATTTCATCCAATGTGTAGTTGATGTCTAATGTTTTCTTATTGATTTTCTGTTTAGATGGTGTGTCCATTGCTGAAAGTGAGGTATTAAAGTCCTCTAATATTATTGTGTGACAGTCTATCTCTCCTTCTGTATCTATTAATATTTGCTTTATATAGTTAAGTGCTCTGATGTTGGGTGCATATATATTTACAATTGTTATATCTTCTTGATAAACAAACCCCTTTATCATTATATAATAACCACCTTTGTCCCATTTTATGGTTTTTTTACTTAAAGTTTATTTTATCTAAGTATAGCTATTCCTGCTTTCTTTCATTGTTATTTGCATGGAATATAGGAATATATTTTTCCATCTTATCACTTTCAGTTTATGTGCCTTCTTGCAGGCAAAGTAAGTCTCTTGTAGTCAGCATGTAATTGAGTCTTTTTTGGTATCTATTCAACTCCTGTATGTCTTTTGATTAGAGAATTTAATCTGTTTACTTTTGAGGTAATTATTGTTAAGTCAGAAATTAACTACTCCCATTTTGTTAACTGTTTTCTCATTGTTTTGTGGATAATTTGTTCCTTTCTCTCTTACTGTCTTCCTTTGTGATTAAGTAATTTTCTCAAGTATTGTCTTTTGATTTCTTACTTTTTATCTTTTGTGTATCACTTTTGTGACCTGTGTATCTACTTTGCATAGCTTTTGTGACCTAGACATGGTGCAGGTCTGAAACCTGGGAATACAGGGGCTAGCTTGGTACTCGGTGGGCTTGAATTCTGTATTTACAGGGTCTACCCTGGAAGCTGAGTCCGTGTGTACCAGCTTGATTACCAGGGATGTGGGGCCAGCCTGGTGCTTGATTGAGCCTGAAATCTAGGGTTGCTATAGGGGTCAGCTCAGTGCCGGAGGAAATCCAGAGCCTAGGGCACCTGGGGTTGGCCTGGTCTTGGGGTGGACCTGGAACCTGATTCTGTGGGATTGTCCTGGCATTGGGATGGGTTCGAAGCCTGGGTGTGCCTGCCTATCTGGGGCTATTTGGTGCTAGGGTCAGCCTAGAGCATGGGGCTGCTGGGGTTAACCTGCTATTAGGGAAGGCCTAGAAACTAAGTCTGCTGAGCAGGCCTGACACTTCGAGCTATAGGTTTTTGCCTGATGCTTGGGTGGCTTTGGAGGCTTAGTCTGCCGGTACCAGCCTGAATCTTGGGGCTGTAAGGAATGGTCTGGAGGCTTCATCCTTGGGTCCTGGCCTGATTATTAGGACTGCTGGGGGCAACCTCATGCCAGGACAGGTGCCTGAACCCTGTGCCCATGTGGGCGAGCTCAGTGCTGGGGGTGGTCTGGGACCTGGGGTCACTTAGATTGGCCTGGTGCTGAGGGCAGTCTGGAGCCTGGAATTACTGAGCTTGGGCTGGTAGTGGGGCAGCCCAGAGACTGAATCTACCTGGCATGCTTGGGCCTTGGGGCTGTGGGATCCAGCCTGGTGCCAGGGTGAGCCTAGAACCTCCATCTTCAGCTACTACCCTGGGGTCTGGGACCATGGAGGCCTACCTGATGCTGGATTTTACTGGGGCAGGCCTGGTTTTGGGTCTGAAGCAAAATATGGAGTCAATTCTCTCTCCTTTCCCCACTTGGAGAATAGCTGTCTCCATGCTGTGCTGTCCAGGACTGGGAAAGGGATGACATAGGAATGAATGTAAAACTGTCCTTTCTACCCTCTTCAATATGTCTCTTCTTGTTTCTGTGCTACACCCAGGCGTTGTAAACTTTTACCTGGTTTTCTTACCTCTTGTGAAAGTATCTTTATGCATGCATAGCTGAATGAGTTGATGTTTCTGCAGGGAGATGAGCACTGGAGAGTCCTAGCCCACTATCCTGCTGATGTCCTTGCCACTTTATGTAACTTTATTTGTGGATCTCTTATATCGGTTTTCCTGTCTTCTGCCCTCTGTACAACCAATTAGATTTTGAGGAGTAGAAATGAGAGAATTTTACATTTCAGTTTTTTTCTAGAGAGGTAAATTTGAGCTCAGAAAAGTTACATGATTTAATTAAGCCATTAGACCAATGTTTTCTGAATTTTTGTCTATGAATCAGGTATAAGGCAGACGTTTTACTCTCTCTCTCACTCACACACACACACATACACGGTTTAGTGGTCAAATTAGTTTAGGAAAGGATAAATACTATAAGTTGTTGGTGATTAACAGTATATATTATGTACTAAAGACTGAGATATTTGTGCATAAAGCAATCTATAAACTTAATTCATTAAGTTTAATGCATAGTTTCTTTTATTTTGCTCATATCTTTCCTTTTATTTATTTGAGGGTTTTTTTTTGTTTCTTTTCATTTTGCTTCTTAAGCTTTTCCTACATGTATTTTCAATCCTTATTGTTTTTCAATAAATGCCTTTTAGGTTATAAATTTTCCTCTGAAAGCCTTTTGAGATACAGCTCACAAGTTCTCAAATGATGTAATTCATTACCATGTAGTGCTAAATATTTTTATTTTGCATAGGATTTCAAGTTTAATCTGTAAATTGCTGACAATATTTTAAGAAGTATTTTATTACTCTGTGTTCCTAGAGGGACACAGCTAGCTTATCTCTTTGACATAACCTGGCATGGCACATAGTAGGTACTTCATGAAATCATCATTCTCAGCAAACTAACACAGGAACAGAAAACCAAACACCACATGTTCTCACTCATAAGTGGGAGTTGAACAATGAGAACACATGGACACAGGGAGGGGAAAATCACACATCAGGGCCTGTTGAGGGGTGGGGGGTAAGGGGAGGGAGAGCATTAGGACAAATACCTGATGCATGCGGGGCTTAAAAGCTAGATGACGGGTTGCTAGGTGCAGCAAACCACCACGGCACACATATACCTACATAACAAACCTGCACATTCTGTACATGTATCCCAGAACGTAAAGTAAAATAATAATTAAAAAAAAGCTTGTTGAAGTGAACTAAAGTTTTTTTAAGATCACTCAGACTATGACAGAAATGAGGCTAGATCTATATCTCTTGATATTTTTAGTCAGGTTTACTGAGAGAAAATTTAAATATAATAAAATTAGGCCAGGCATGGTGGCTCATGCCTGATTCCAGCACTTTGGGAGGCCAAAGCAGGAGGAGTGCTGGAGCCCAGGAATTTGAGACCAGCCTGGGCAACATAGTGAGAACTCATCGCTACAAAAAAAAAAAAAAATATTAAAAACTTAGCCAGGCATGGTGGTGTGTGCTTGTAGTCCTAGATGCTTAGGTGGCTGAGGTGGGAAGATAGCTTGAGCCCAGGAGGTCAAGCTGCAGTGAACCATGGTCATGGCACTGAACTCCAGCCTGGACAACAGAGTGAGACCTTGTCTCAAAATAAATAAATAAAATAAAATTCACCTTGTTTATGGACTTGAAAAGTGTATATAGGCTTGTAACCACTGCCAGAATTAAGATATAAAACATTCACATCCCCTCCAAAAGTTATTTTGTGCCTCTTTGTAGTCAATTTCCTTCTCTTCCACCCCCGGGAAACCATTGAACTCTTTGTCATTATAGTTTTGCCTTTCTAGAATATTTTAAGAAGAGAAGCATATATCATATCATCTTCAGTATCTGCCTTCTTTCACTTAACATAAAGCACTTGAGATTCCTCCACATTAATTCATGTAACAATAGTTCATTTCTTTTTACTGGTGAATAGAATTCCACCAAATGGCCAAAACACAGTTTGTCATCCATTCACCAGTTTATGGAAGTTTAGGTTGTTGCCATTTAGGTTCTTTTTAGCAATAATAAATAATGCTGCTATAAACATATGTGTACATGTTTTGTGGGCACTTAGCCCTTTACCTTGGGTACCTACATAGGAATGAAATTGCTGTCTTGTATGATAATCATATGTTGGTGGTGTGGTTGTGGGGTGGTAGTGGAAGGTGAAGGAGGGCGTTCTCTGATGTCTTGCTGTAGGAGAGAGTTTTTTTGGCTTTCCCCAGTGGTGACAGCACACTTCTAATTGCATGAATATAAGATCCTGAGGCTGGGCCCAAGACTGTTTCCTTGCCCTCCTCCAGGGGTAGATAATTTTTCTTTTTTATTCTGTCATCAACAACAGGTTTTTAACCTGTGCTTGGAAGTGACAAGGTTTTCTGCCTCCGCTACAGAGGCTTGAGGCTTTTGTTCTTTCTGAGAGGATGATCTGGGCAGGGTGTCTGGGGTTCATGCTTTCCCCATAGTGGCTGCTCTTCCCCTTCTCCTGGCCTGTATCATCTAAGAGGGAGTCTCCCCAGTTACCCACTGTGCCCCTATCTTTTTTATGAGTACCTCGTGGAGGTGCATGGAGACGAGCCTGGGGGTGAGCAGCAGTTCCTCCTGTGTCTGGGGCAGCCAGGGATTCTACACTGTCACAGCAGCCCACACTCAACCTCCACCAATCCTTTAGGGTTCAGCTGGTTCCTTCTCAGCCAACTGTATGGCAACCAGTGCCTTTTTCTCCCATGCTTTGCCCTCTCTGAGCCAATCCACTGGTGCTTGATTTAATTCCATTTCCTTCAAATATAAGATAAAATTAAAAGCAATTCAACATGGCATTTTTTTTTTTTTTTGGAATGACAATTCCTGTGGATTCTATTTTGGGGAAACAATGGAAGGAAAGACGATGGTGGAGGATCAAAGTCTGAATCCCATAAGACGTGGTTCTCAAATGAGCCTCCCCTAGAACACTGAGGTATTGCTAAAAAATTTAACCACGTGGGTATCTTCTCAAAAGCTCAGAAAATATTAAGTTTATGGGTGGAATTTTCTGAATTTGAAGTTTTTGCCTCATAATTTTCTATTATTTTAATAGTTTGGTAACTGCTGCTGACTGTTTACTCAGTGGTGTATGCAGCTAGATAAACAATGAGCACAAAAATGGCAATCTGGACAGCTAATGAAGCCCTTTCACCACCTCATAAGGTAATTGGGTTCATCGTAGATAGTTTTAACTTTGTAAAATATCCTTTTCTGAAAATTTCTGTGTATTCTGAGAATGTGGAGATCTGTATCATTTTAGAGATGTTAAAGAAATTTAGCATTTCCTACAGAAACTCCTCAGAGTTTGTGGATAAATCCTACAAAGCAAAGTGGATGATATGGCCCAAAATTAAGATCAGTAAGAGGTCTTTGATTTCAGTCTCATGTTGTTTCTGTTACCATGTAAATTTTTACTGTCGTGGCTCATGATATTTCAAGTCATTCGAAAAGCCAAGATTTCAGCAAAGTCTGTTTGAAGACCTAAAGAGAAAACATGTTGAGCCTAAATGCAAAGCTTGTACCCAATGGTGAGGGGAGGGTTCAAAAGATTTTAATTCATGCCAATTTTTGTCTTGTAAAAGGAGATGAGGAGACTTCCAGGACTGATTTGAAAAGAGTTGAAACATAATCTGAAGAATTTTTAGCTTTTGTTAAATTAAATAAGTGAATAATAATTTTGCAAGGCATAAGGTATCCATGTTTATTAGAGCTGAAGACATTCTGGAACCTAAGATCCTCCTTCAAATCTAGAGTCTATGTATATATTACTTTTATATTTAAACATATGCAATACAAATATACCTTGGTTGGTACCCATATATATATATATATTTTTTTTTTTTGTAATATTCACCACTAAAAATTTTGTTTCTAGTCTATAAAATAGACTTCGGTATGTCAGCATTTCATGGTACTCCACATTGTGTGTGATTTCCATGCAACTTATCACCTGCGTTTGGGTTGGCTTCTGTGAGTTTTCACATGATTTACCTTGGATGTTGGGGTGTCATCCTGAATTTTGGGCTGGAAAGTGACTGTGGCTTAGTTTCCTTATCTATAAAATGGGAATGGTAATCGTGCCTCCTTTATAGGGCTGTTATGAGAATTAAAGAAGGCATTGCTTATAAACTCCTTTTTACAGTGTCTAGCCATAGTGAGCATTCATTAGAGTTTAGCTGTCATTAATATCTGAAGTCATGGGATTGTTTTGCTGGTCCTGTAGAAGAGCTATACATCCTTGGTGACATTCCTCTCTTTCAAATGGAGGGAACAACGGTGAAATATTATTGGCCTATTAACTGTAAGCATTTATTTGTGTGGATCAATTGGCATAATACTCATTAATCTATGTCACAACTGTAAAATACCCTACACACATAATATGTTGGAGTTGCAAAGTTAACAACTACTCACACCTAGAAAAAATTATCATTGTTATTTTATACACCTATTATTTTAATACCAACTGTCAAGTTTTATTTTATGCTTTTTACTGTTTTATTCTTCTTAGTTTATTTATTTTTTATTTATTGAAATGTATAGGGTACAAGTACAATTTTGTTACATACATAAATTGTATAATAATCAAATCAGGGCTTTTAGAATATAGATTTTTTTTCAATAAAAAGCTTTTCTAACCTTGAATTTAAGATACCACTTTCTATAATTTCTTTCATGTCTGACAAGCATAGGTGTTAGTGTGGTATTTTAGTTTAGTTCAGGTTATATAGTCAATTCAGTAAAGCATCTCAGAGTTCTAAAATCATCCTTTGGGTGGCAAGCCTTGGGCAGAATGTCAGTCTCACTCTGCAATGGTTTTCCAGTTATCTTCTTTCTCTTCAGAGCCAGCAGAGGGAGCACCAGTCTCTCCCTATCTAAACAATCATAATGGCTTTTAAACATATGGTGGGCCTTTCATAATTAAATTTTTAAAAAGAGATGGAGTTTGAATGAAGATAAAAAACTCAAAGTATGAATGCGCATTAATTACCTCAATAATGCTGCCAAGTTTAAACTGATTCAAAATGAAAATGTTCAAGACTACAGGTCATATGGAATGAAACTGGGAGCTATCAGGTAACTTTAACACAACCTAATTTAGAAAATACTGTCAGAAGTAGAAGAGAGTAGAAGGCTAAGAATGCCTGAAATTATTTAATAAATATTTATTGAGTACTTGCTATGTTTCAGATCATGAGCTAAATTATGGCATTATAAAGATGAACCAGAGTTAGTCTGGGGAGGTAGGCAGGAAAAGGTTAGGAAAAGCCACTTGAAGAAAATAATGCCTAGTTTCTAAATAAGAGTTCTAAATAAAATGTTTGTTGAATGAGTGAATGCTAATAATATGTGTATTAATAATACAAAATTATCATTTTATATGATGCTTGAAAGTTATGGTGCTTCTACATACATTACTCATTTAATTACACCTAGGACAGGTTTAAGGTCTCAGAAATGGTAAATTGCATAGGTAGGTCACTAATTACAAATCAGTGAGCTTTATAGTCACTCTATCTGGTGTGTACAATTTGTGTTTTTAAAATAAAAAAATCTGCTTGCCAATAGAGTCTCAGAAAATGAACATATTTCTTTAGTAATACACAATAATCTCTTTTAAATGTTATTTTTTTTCAGTTAGTGGAAAATAATTTAAAACTATTAAGTACCCATGTTTGAAAAATCAAGAAGGTTTACCAGTGGAAATAGATCTAAATATAAAGCAAGAGTCTAGGCAAGAGTTTCCTTGAGATCATTAGACAAGTCTTAGTTGAAGGAAGTACAGGGTTATACTGTTCAGAAGATTTCATATATTAAGAAGAAATAATCCAAGAAATTTTACTGGTGGGTCTGAAAGAATGTCTAGGATAATATGTCATGTATATCTGTGCTCAAAATTTATTTGAATTTGTTGGATTAGGCAACTCACCTAATATTCAGAACTAAATTTTGGATCAGAAAAAAAGTTATCCAAATTAACTTTGAATTCATTCAACTTTGTAGATAAACTTTAAGGTATTAAAAAAGTAAAGTAAATGGATATTATGATGCCTTTTAGAGCCATAAATAGGCGCCTAGATCTTTCAGCAACCATATTACTCTTACCAGGGATGGACAAGAACTCAAAATGTATCAAACACAAATGAAGCATCTGAGGTTATTAAAATTTGATTTGGGAATAGAACAAAATACATCTGTTCTGGTTTTAGGTTAGATATGGTGATTTCAATTTTACTCAAGATAAGACATAGCCTCTGACCCTATCACTTCTGCATTCTACTTCCAACAATTAAATATTTTAAAAATTGGCATGGGTTGTACAATCACATAAGATAATGTACAATAATCCTTTTAATGGGCCATTATAGAAGACAGGTAGATCAGTAAATTATCTGGATTCTGAACTCTGTCTTTGAACTCCACTGGACTAACAGCTTCAGGGATGGTCAAGATAATCACATTTGTATCTCCTGATGTCTCATACAACAAGTTCTCAAAGAATGTTGAATGAATAATTAAATGAATAATAAATGAACATTGGTGGGAACACTGGATTTAAAAAGTTACTTTTTGTTGTGAAGTCAGTCCTTCTGCATGCTCTCTTGAGAATTTACATCCAAAAGTAGATCCTTAGTTTTCCAGGAATACATGTTCAAGATATAAAACTTTCATTATTTGAAAAAAAGTCTCACTTACGAGAGATTTTTGTCTCCTACCTAAAAAGAAATGGCATTGCCACGTATACGTACATTATCAGAAATAATATCATAGCCAATGACCTTCAGAGTTATCACAGTAAATCTGTTGTCAAAAGTTTCATCTTCATAATGAAAAGTGGTCTGAGAATTCAGTGATGCAGATATGTACATTCTTTTGAGGTTTACCTCTTCCCAGAAATCTTTAGTGATTTTTTAACCTGGTGGCATAAACTCAGTACAAGGAAGACAGAATTCTCTGATGTGCAACATAATTGGGAAGAAGACTAAAGAAAGCAAGAAGGAGGACAGAACAGATGGGAGAGAAAAGAGATGTGTTTGTCAGTAGAATGAAAATGCTGAAGAAATGCTCTTTCTGCACTCTCATCTCCAAAACCTTGACCATCTCAGATATTACCATCTCCCAGGAAATTCCTCAAGTAAAGTCTTCTGCCAGAACATTGCATGTTTTCCTTATGGCACATACTTTACCCTATGCTGAGATTTTTTAACTTTTAAATTTGAAATAATTTTAAGTTTACAAAAGAGTTGCAAAGATTATATGAAGATTTCTCACATATATTTCATCTTGCTTCTTCTAAAGTTAACATATTACATACACATAGTAACATGGACATTAAGAAATTAACGTTTGTCAATAATATTATCTAAATTATTGTTTACTTCAAATTTCCTGTTTTTCTACTAATGTAATTTTTGCTGTTGTTCAAGGATCCAATCCAGTATACTACATTGTAATTAGTCATTGTGTCTCCATTGTCTTCTTAATCTGTGGCAGTTCCTCGGTCTTTTCTTGTTTTTCAAGACCTTGATATTTTTGCAGAATACTGGTCAGGTGTTTGTAGAATGGTCCTCAATTTGGATTTGTCTGGAGCGTTCTCCTATTTAGACTAAGGGTGTAGATTTTGGGAGGAAAATGCCACATGGGTAATATGTTCTTTATTGCATCCTCTGAGGGGATACATTATATCAGTATTTTTAATTACTGGTGATATTAACGTTGGTCACGTGGGTGAGATGGTAACTTCCAGGTTTCTTCATTTAAGTTTACTATTTTTTCTTTTCCATAGAGTCTGTTTCTTAGAAGTGTATTAATAAATGAGTCACTAGGTTTATTTAAGTGATGGAAAATTAAACTCTTGGAGGAAGGAGTATTTAAGAATTTATAGTTTAATTAGATCCCATTTGTCAATTTTGGCTTTTGCTGCCATTGCTTTTGGTGTTTTAGACATGAAGTCCTTGCCCATGCCTATGTCCTGAATGGTATTGCCTAGGTTTTCTTCTAGGGTTTTTATGGTTTTAGGTCTAAAACTTATACACTGTTGGTGGGACTTTAAACTACTTCAACCATTGTGGAAGTCAGTGTGGCGATTCCTCAGGGATCTAGAACTAGAAATACCATTTGACCCAGCCATCCCATACTGGGTATATACCCAAAGGATTATAAATCATGCTGCTATAAAGACACATGCACACGTATGTTTATTGCAGCACGATTCACAATAGCAAAGACTTGGAACCAACCCAAATGTCCAACAATGATAGACTGGATTAAGAAAATGTGGCACATATACACCATGGAATACTATGCAGCCATAAAAAAGGATGAGTTCGTGTCCTTTGTAGGGACATGGATGAAGCTGGAAACCATCATTCTCAGCAAACTATCGCAAGGACAAAAAACCAAACACCGCATGTTCTCACTCATAGGTGGGAATTGAACAATGAGAAAACATGGACACAGGAAGGGGAACATCACACACCGGCGACTGTTGTGGGGTGGGGGGAGTGGGGAGGGATAGCATTAGGAGATATACTTAATGCTAAATGACGAGTTAATGAGTGCAGCACACCAATATGGCACATGTATACATATGTAACAAACCTGCACATTGTGCACATGTACCCTAAAACTTAAAGTATAATAATAATAATAAAATTTATTTTTGATATTTGAACTATTTTCATATATAGTGCAACTTACCCAATACATTGAGCAAAAGCAGATAACTGGCCTCACAGTTTTCAGAAAGAGAATAGTTTTATCTTGGGTGGTACTTCATATTACAGAAGGCCAACAGAAAGAGAGGAGAAGTAAATATTAAAAATAGTTTTGTTACTTGTGGGTGCCCTGGGTAGTCTCTCTTAGGCAATGTTAGTTCAGTACATAGTCGGCTCAGATTTGGCCCACTCTTCTCCTATTGTCAGCTTGTGGAACTAAGTGCTGCAAATATCTGGGCATATGCAATGAGCATTAGTTTACTTTTAGTCATATAAAGAGGAAGACAGAGCCAAGGAAGGAAAAAAAGGAGGAGCAATCAGCTCCCATATGCACTCAGGCTACAAAAATGATATGATAGGAAATACCCAAAATATAAGAGTAGGAATTAAAAAGGGTACCCACGTATGCAGGTGATATAAAATACATTCAAGAGTCTAAGGCAGACCATCTGAACAAACTGTGATGACCATATGGGCAAAGGCACAGACTCTGACGTGTGATTTCCTCCATTCCAATCCACATTCCACTTATCTAGCATTGTGACCTAGGCAAGTTACAAAATCCTTTGTGCCTCTTTTTCCTGATGCATTAAGTAGAAATAATTGTCATACCTATCTTACAAATATTTATTGAGGATTAAATGAGTCAATACAGATTCAGTGCTTTAGAGCAGTGCCTGGGAAATAGTAAGTGTTTAATAAATATTAACTATTAAAAAGCATTGGTAAATACAATTGCAGTTCAATAGTAAGCTTCTCTCCAGGCTAGAGTGTGGGCAGGAGGAATGAAGAGCACTTAGCTGGAATCAGCAGTGAGTTAGTGAGGATCAAGGAATGTTCTCCTAAATCCGACCTGAATTTGGAGACAAAAAGATGTGGCATAGTATATACCCTGGAGGAAAACTCATTGAACCTACATGGAAAAAAATCCCAGATATAATTCTCACCTTTTTCCTGCTTTTTCTTTCTATTTAAAAAAAATTTCTATTAAAAAATTCTGCTCCACTATAGTGACAGACAAATTCTTTACCTCTTTGTTTTCTCATCCATAAAACAGACACCATAACTCTGTATGTGTATGAGAGCACTTTGTAAAGTTATAGAAAGTTTGCACTATTCAGTGCCCTTTCAGTTGCAAGTGAAGGAAGTTCAACTCAAATATCTAAAAAGGCAATTGGAATTAATTGGCTGATAAAACTGGACAGGATACTGGGTATTTTATAGGATTGAAGGATAAGCTGTAGAAACGTGCTTATAAAAGGCTGGAACTAGGTATTCAGAATGACCTGGATGCTTTTTTCCTCTTTTCTAAGACTACTCCAGGGAGCATTGTTCATATGGTATTCAAGGGGAAAAAGCATGCCAAGGGTGCAAGGTAGAGGAGAAGGTTAATGGTGTCTTTGGAAATGTCACATGTTCTGATCCTTGCGTGACTTTGCTTTTCTTTGTACCTTAGTCTCTTCTACACCAGATAGCTTTCATCTCAAAACCTTAATATGGCCACAGGGAGCTTCAGCTTGTATCCTTCTAACACCATAACATAAAGAAAATAGAATCTTTCTTTTAGCTCGAGTCGAAATTTCCCAAGAAGGACTCCGATTGGCCTGACCTGGGTCCTGTGCCTATTCCTGAACCACTGCAGACTGCGGGAAGGGGACCTCTGATTGGATGATCTTGGGTCATTTTCTTGCTGCTCCTGTGATTGTGGATATGGTGGCTGGGGGGAGGGGATACTTGACTGAAAGCCCCTTGAATCATGGGGAGTAGAAAAGAGGTTCTGTTATTCAAAGAAAGGAGATATGAAAGACAAGCTAGCACCATCATGGTCCTCCACAAATGAAAGCATTATTATTTCGTAATGCTTGAGATTATTCACTACCCTTCCACCTTGCATTACTGTGAAGAGTGTATTGTGCAGTAGCTGTAGTTATATGACATTGTGATATGTAATAAGCCTAGATTTTCCTATTGGAAAAACAAACTTCTTGCTGAATTAACATACTTCACCTCGGCTGTGCAATTATTCTTCACCATTACCCTTTTGGAGCACTCTAACACCATCGCAAATGAGATATTACTTTTCCATAAGCTACTTTCATGTGGGCATGCTTTTTAAAAGTCCTGAAAAGGGGTGGTAACTATCTCCATTACTAAAAGACAAGAAATTCAAAGGGCATTCATTTGCTCAGTATGTCTCTCGAGTGTTTTCACAAATACCAAGAAGTCAGCCTGGTTTCAGGAAAGAAAACGTGCATTTATCAGATGTACTTGCTGAGGCACATAAACAAATAGTACTGGGACTATGGAAATGATATGTGAATATGTTTCTGGAAATTTAAACAGAAGAATTATTCAGAGAGCAAAAGAAGGTGTCTGGGAAGTGATAACCCTTTGAGGTCCCACTAGAAAGATTAGAGATATATTTAAGTGAATAATAACATATAAAAATTGAAGGTGAACTGGTAGTCAATTCAAGTTTAAAATCACAATAAAGAGCACCTTCTCTTTTCCTCAAAATTTCTTTACTCATCATTTCTAAGTTTCTATTTTATATTTTCCTCTTTTTTCTTAATAACATATTTCTCAGAATTTGTCTATTTTAAAGACCATTCTTTCAACTCTATACACAATCTTATTGATATAATTTTAGCCTTTTATTTTCTCTTATGTGTTGCTATTATTATCTCCACTTTATAGATAATAAAACAGAGGTGTAGAGATGTTAAATAACTTGACCAAACGTGAAGCTGGTTAGTGGCAGAGCCAGCGTATGGACCAAGACAGGCTTACTCCGGAGCACATGCTCCAAACCATCCCATCTTGCTGTATTTTCACTAAATTCAAGGTAGATGTTCGGGATCTGGTGTGTGGTCAAATTCTTCTCTCGCAGGAGACTTTTTGTGTGATCAGATACATTGTATTCATCCATTTATTAAACATAACAACAAGATTATAATTTTCTTGAACATGGTCCTGAATACAGGGATAATCTGAGAGAGCTAGAACTATATATCTCTTCCTCTTACTAGCTGTGTGAATATGGGTAGACTTCTCAGATTTCTTCACTTGTAACAAAGGGAACATACTAACTTCTTGACGCATCTCAGAAATTATTGGGAGAAAAGAGATGGGAAGTGTGAATTGAGGAAGCATTAAGAAAATTGACACTGTGAAAATGAAACAAATTGAAACCAATACCAGCTCCTCACAATCTCTTGTCATCTCTTTTCCTGGTTTTATCCTGTCTAATTTAGATCATAAACTCTCCAGCCTGAAACCATTACCCCTTTATGCAGAGTACCAAGACTGGTGTCATTATTTAATAAAAGCACAAGAAGCAGCAGCAGCAGCAGCAAAGGTTTGAAGTTAAATCCACAGACCTGAAGTGGAAGTTATATTGAGTTCCAACTTTATAGCAAAGTTATAGATAAGGGAATGTTAAAGATAAGGGAATGGATCTGTTTTCTTTATTTTCCTAAAACTAGTGTAAATGTAGCAATTTAGAGAGTGCAATCGAGTGTCAGATTTCTTGTACAACATTTCTGACTCAGCTTCTTAACAATTGTATAATGTTTTGAATACACCGGATTGCACAGATTCCAAGGAACACAATATTTTACATTTTCATATCTCATACAGTCAGTGGTGATTTATGGTCACTATTGCACATGTGATAGTGGAAATGTAGTTGGCTTTGCCTGATCACACATGCACTTGGTCATCACTGGTCAGGGTTATCTCACCTGAGTTATGAGCATTTGCATTACTGCACGTGCTGAATTAGTTTGCCATTTAAATTGGCTTCAGATAAATTCAACAATATATTTGGCTTTAAGACAAAAAGTTAATGTATATGCAAAAACAGAGGAGTGGTGTTTAGATTTGATATTCGTGAAGCAAATATTCATCATTAGAAAAATGATCATTATGCCAGATTGTCTTGCAAAGAAAAAAACAAGTGTTTTATGACATCCAAGAAAGAAACATACCCACAAGTGGCTGAAATTGGGTTATATGTTTTTTACTGAGGCACAGCAGAAGGATTGCTTATCACAACAAGCCATAGAACCGAAGGCAGGAGAAATTGCAACTCCCTTGAGATAGATGAGAAAAATTGCAAAGCAAGGAGAGACTGCTTTGATACAAGAACTCTTTCAACAAGTATAGAAGAAAACTTTGAAGTGACAAGAAAAGATTACGTTATGGTTTATGGCATTTTTCCCCTTTTTTCATTTGTGTATTTAAAAAAATTATAATGCACTGATGACCTCCTAGAGATGATGAAATATGGAATCAACTTCTTACATTGTGTGAGGATTAAATGAAATAATATAGGCAAAGAGCTACTGCTATGCTTGACATATAGTAAGCATGTAATGCATGCTAGTCATTATTATGATCATCATTAAATAACAAAGGTCTTTCACTTTCATATCTGCTCTCTAAGAGATTAATGGGGTTGGAAACAGCTCAAGTGGGATATACTTTATTTGAAAATAATATGTAGTTTGTGTTCTCGGGGAGAGCAGGGGAAAGTCTAATAGGCAATATTAGGAAACATGCCAGGTGTTTCTTAAGTCAAAGGGAAGAATGACGTGGAAGACTTTTCCCAGCATGCTCAACATAGAATGACTTTTTCTGTCTTTGACTGGAAGTTACTCTTTTGCTACCTTAAGAAATTGCTACCCAGCAACACGATAGACAAAGCTTCAGCTGCATTTCCTTAGCCAAGAAAATTGGAGACATTTCTACCTTGGCCTTTTATTCAAAAAGTGTAGTGTTAATTTCAGTGTACCACTTCACAAAAAGATATTCATAGTTTTAGAATTTGTGATTTTCACAGCTTATTTGGAGCCATAAGCATATTGTAAGGACTTTATTGAAAAGTTCTCAAGTAAATAAATGTGTGCCTGAGCTCAGTGAATTTACACAGTGTTCAAGTACACTGAATTCAACCTCAGAATTTTAATTTTCATCTAACTCAAGCTGTTGCATTCCTGAAAACATAGAATATTTTATAAAGTCACGAGTGATGCTGATTGGGCTGTGAATTTTTTTCAGGATTAATTCCCTGGTTAGAAAAACAAACTTTTGAGATAGTTTTCTAAAGTGTTTCTTAGATTGTGTTCAAGCATCTCTATTAAAAAGTTAATTATTATTTTTTAAAACAAATTAATATTGAAGTATGACTCATTTGAATATATTTGACTTTTATTAATCAATGTAACTACAGAAAAATAAATTAAGCACATAACACCACTCCCCTTCATACACATACATTTTAAAATAACTGTTTGTGAAAGGCAAGCAAAGACTATGTGTACCTGACCTTTACCACTTTTATTATTTCAAGAGCACAAAGATAACAACACATGTTATTTGAGGTTTTATGAGTGAAGAACCTCTCTTAAGACAAAGGAATGATAAACATTTTAGTGCCAAAATAATTCTGGGTTTATTCTTCAGCCATATTATTTTATTTTGCTTTTGTAATATAATTTTTATTGCTACACTCCAATTTTTTTGGCCTTGAAAACTATTAAACTATGTAGAAATACCTTGGCTAGTAGATATCATAATAACTGACTCATGAGACAATTGCCCTAGTAATCAAGCTACCAGTCATGATACAGCAATGAAGTATAATGTGTATGTGTCACAGAATGTTAATGTGGTATGTTCACTTATTAATTTTTTTTTTTTTTGGAGACAGGGTCTCACTCTGTCTCCCAGGCTGCAGTGCGGTGGTACAGTCATGGCTCGCTGCAACCTGGACCTCCTGGGTACAAGCGGTCCTCTTGCCTCAGAATCCCAAGTAGCTGGGACCACAAGCACTTGCTACCGCAGACAGCTAATTTTTGTATTTTTTGTGGAGAGGGGGTCTTGCTATGTTGCCCAGGCTGGTCTCAAACTCTTGGGCTAAAGCAATTCTCTGGCCTCAGACTCCCAAATTACTGGGATTATAGGTGTAAGCTACCATGTCCAGCCTCACTTACTGATATTCTTAACAAGGTTATTCTTAGCAAAAAGGGGAGGGGAGCAAAATGCTGCTCAGGGACTTACTTGTTGGCTTAAATTTGTCCTCCAGTGTCCAAGTTAAGGAATGCCCTTTTTTGTATAAGCCACTCAAAAAAATCGTCACTACTTGCCTTCAGCTTGTTTTTCCTGTAGGGCAGAGGCAATTTTTTTCTTTACCCATCACAGGTTCATGACTGAGACACCTATAATAAAGACAAATTAATAAAAGAAAAGCATATAAGTTTATTTAATAGAAGTTTTACATGACACAGGAGCCATCAGAAATGAAGACACAAAGAAAGAGAAAAAACTGTATATTTTATGGTAAGTTTGATGAAGGATAGTCATGCAGAAGTATTGAGAGGTGACAGTGTGCTGGCAGTCCTCACAGCCCTCGCTGGCTCTCGGCGCTTCCTCTGCCTGGGCTCCCACTTTGGCGGCATTTGAGGAGCCCTTCAGCCCACCGCTGCACTGTGGGAGCCCCTTTCTGGGCTGGCCAAGGCCGGAGCCGGCTCCCTCAGCTTACAGGGAGGTGTGGAGGGAGAGGCGTGAGTGGGAACAGGGGCTGCGCGCAGCACTTGCCGGCCAGCTGGAGTTCCGGGTGAGCATGGGCTTGGCGGCCCCACACTCGGAGCAGCCGGCCGGGCCCTGCCGGCCCCGGGCAATGAGGGGCTTACCACCCGGGCCAGCGGCTGCGGAGGGTGTACTGGGTCCCCCAGCAGTGCCAGCCCACCAGTGCTGCGCTCGATTTCTCGCCGGGCCTTAGCTACCTTCCTGCGGGGCAGGGCTCGGGACCTGCAGCCCGCCATGCCTGAGCCTCCCACCCGCTCCGTGGGCTCCTGTGCGGCCCGAGCCTCCCCGATGAGCGCCGCCCCCTGCTCCATGGCGCTCAGTCCCATCGACCACACAAGGGCTGAGGAGTGCGGGCGCAGGGCGCGGGACTGGCAGGCAGCTCCACCTGCAGCCCCGGTGCGGATCCAATGGATGAAGCCAGCTGGGCTCCTGAGTCTGGTGGGGACGTGGAGAACCTTTATGTCTAGCTCAGGGATTTTAAATACACCAATCGGCACTCTGTGTCTAGCTCAAGGTTTGTAAACAGACCAGTCAGCACCCTGTGTCTAGCTCAGGGTTTGTGAATGCACCAATCGACACTCTGTATCTAGCTACTCTGGTGGGGCCTTGGAGAACCTTTGTGTGGACGCTGTTTATCTAGCTAATCTGGTGGGGACGTGGAGAACCTTTGTGTCTAGCTCAGGGATTGTAAACTCACCAATCAGCGCCCTGTCAAAACAGACCACTGGGCTCTACCAATCAGCAGGATGTGGGTGGGGCCTGATAAGAGAATAAAAGCAGGCCGACCCAGCAACCCGGTCGGGTCTCCTTCTACCCAGTGGAAGCTTTGTTCTTTCGCTCTTTGCAATGACTCTTGCCACTGCTCACTCTTTGGGTCCACACTGCTTTTATGAGCTGTAACACTCACCGCGAAGGTCTGCAGCTTCACTCCTGAAGCCAGCGAGACCGGGAGCCCACCGGGAGGAATGAACAACTCCAGACGTGCTGCCTTAAGAGCTGTAACACTCACCGCGAGGGTCCGCGGCTTCATTCTTGAAGTCAGTGAGACCAAGAACCCACCAATTCTGGACACAGTATGAACAGCAGAAGGGGGCATGATCCAATGGTAATACACTGGAGGGGGCTTGGCAAGGCTTATGTATTCAGATTCTTCTTTGTTTTTCTGTGTCTTCAGTGATGGTATTTTTTTCCTCCAGGTATATGGTGGGTACCTCTGGAATAAAGGTTTTATGACCTACACCAGGGGAAGGTCAGCTAAGTTTCATAGCCTGCTTCAGGGGAGAAGGGATGAGGGGAAGATGAGAGTGACCTTCCTGCTTCTACTGTTTTCTTAAATGTCAAGGTGTCATAGTTTGGGGTAGCATGTCCTGAACCCAAAGGATCTGACAGACTATAGAAGAATGGGTATGACTGCTGAATCTGGTTCAGATCTTTAAATTTATAACTAGGGTTTTCCAAAATAGAAAAGGAATTTTTTTCTATTTTTTCTAAATGATGACTCAAAATTGTTGCTACAAAACTCTAATCAATGATGGTAAATTTTTATCCAAAATATTGCCTTTCATTATTGTTTATTTGGCGAAAAGTACTTTGACTAGTGCTAGATAAATCACGGAATAGAAAGGAATGTTAAGATAACAACAATTCAAGTGTTTTATTGTCTCTTTGTGTTTGATAGCCTACTCTATTTTTGGAAGTCCCTTTTAAGCTCTGGGAATGTAAAACAATTACCTTTCAAACCACTGAAGTGCAGCCTGAATATAGTTAACACCTTATCTGGCTTCCAGGGTGTAAATTAACCTTGTGTACAGGCCATCAGGAATATTTAATGTTTTTTATTTGTGAATCATTAACATTACAGAATTTGACTAAATGTAATAAAAAAAGATAAGCAACTGCATAAAAATTTTTGAAAGCAATTAGGAAGCAGGGCATTATTTTTTATAATTTACCACAATGCGTGACGTACTTTTCGCTGATCCTCAAGTCAATCAATTTATACATTAATTCTTCTTCAGAAGAACACTGTAATAATGTTAGGAATTAGTACTCAATGACCTGCTGTTATTTCAAATGCATACACATTGATGGAAAATACAGGGGCCCAAAACGTACTCATCAGCCCACGGCTCTTCTGCTGGGAAGGAGCTGGCAGTTAGGCACAGAACAGCACTGCACGAGGTGGGCAGAGTTTCAGAGGTTCTGCCACATGAATGTCCCACTAAAATAATTTTCTAGTGGAGTACTTGAATCAGTAGATGGATTTGGTGTTGGAATAAAGACATGGCTAGGCTCTTATCTAGTAACTCAAATTTAAATATTTTTTCTTTCTCTTCCTCTCTCCTTGCTCTGTCCCTTCTTCTTTCCCTCCTTCTTCTGTCAACCGTTTATCTTCCTACTTTGGGTCTCTTTTTCAATCTCTGTCTTCTACTATCCCTTCTTCCCCTATCCTCTCTCCATGTATCCTCCCTTTGAGTTTACATTTAATCTACAACATATCAATATTCACATAAACCCAATTCTCCGTGTGTAGCCCTGATCTCTCAACCATGAATTCACCATTCCAATTGCCTGCTGGACACTTGCAGCTGTGGTTCCTTAAATCCTTTAGACTCCACTCCACTTGTCTGTTAAATGTGTCTTTTCACCCATTCCTCAAACCAACTCTTGGTCTTCTCTTTCCTATTTCAATGAACATTTTCACCAATCCTTCAGCTATCTGGGCCTCAGCTTTTGCGGTTATCTCTACTTCTCCCTTTCCCTCTCCTCCTACATTCAGTCAGGCATGTGTCCTCTTGATTATATTTTATCACACCCTTTAATTTTCACTTCTAATATAAAGATCCTAGTAAACTTTTATCATCACTCTTCTTAGTGTTCTGGTCATTACCAATTCTTCCTTCAGACCATTTCCAAGATATTTATGATACTAAAAGATTGGTAAGATCCCACAACAGTCATTTCTTCTGCTTATCAAAAACCTTTGATGAGAGGCAGAGATAGGCAAGACAATCAGAGAAGAAAAATAAAGTTGAGTCCGTACTAGATATCAATTTGTTTTATAAATAATACATGTTGACTTATATATTATATAATAAATCATGTATCATAATAGATCATCTATCTCATATATCATATACTAGATATCAATATGTTTTATACATGATAGATGAAAAATATATTTATAAAATGTCAAAATGTTTTCTAAATGATGTTTTATAAATAATATACACTTCGAGATCTCAAATATAATCCAGACAATATGTTACTTGAAAAGGATAGATAAATAGACATGGAATCGTTGACAAAATTGCAAACACAAAGAAGCAAACACATGATAAAAATAACTCTTTCAACAGGTATACATATAAAGAGATTCCAGATATTTAGCCCCTTGATTTAGGAGAAAGATAGTGCTGCTATGCAGTGGGGAAGAATGGTTTTTTCGACAAATGGTGCTAGGCCAATTGGATATCCATGTGGAACAAAATGAAATGGTGCTCCCTCTATCATGACATATGTAAAGAATCAATTCTATGTAGGGCATGAAGATAAATGTGAAAGAACAACCAAAGGGACACAGAAAAATTTTTAACCAAAAAGTATGAATACATCAAGCTGCATTAAAATTAAGACACTTAAGTGAAAATTCAAGGTACAGTGAGGAAGACGTCTGCAATACATTTTTCTGTCAAAAGAAGAGTAGTATAGAATATATAAAGAACTCCTACAAAATAGTTAGAAAAAGCAAGTAATTGGTCTGGTATGGGCTCACACCTGTAATCCCAGCACTCTGGGAGGCCGAGGTGGGTGGATCACCTGAGGTCAGGAGTTCAAGACCAGCCTGGCCAACATGGTGAAACCCTGTCTGTACTAAAAATACAAAAAATTAGCCGGGTGTGGTGGCGGGTGCCTGTAATCCCAGCTACTTGGGAGGCTGAGGCAGGAGAATCACTTGAACCTGGGAGGCAGAGGTTGCAGTGAGCCGAGATTGTGCGCCTGCACTCTAGCCCGGGCAACAAGAGCGAAACTGGCAAACAAAGAAAAAAAAAGAGAAAGAAAGTAAGTAATAAAATTGGATATCCATGTGGAAAAACATGAATAACAGACACTTTATAAAAGAGGATCTACGTGTGGCCAATAAATATCTGAAAAGGTGCTAAATTTTTTTAGGTACTAGCAAGATACACACTAAAACCTCAATGAAATGCCACTACACACCCACCAGGATGGCTAACATTTTAAAATCTGAACAATATTGCTGCTGACAGGAGCAAGGAACAGGTAGAATGTTTATAATCCCTGGCAGAAATGCAGAATTTATATAATTCACAGAACAACCATTTGGCTGTTATCAACTAAAACTGACTATATGACCTGGCAACTTCATTTGTAAATAAATACCCCACAGAAATGGTTAAATGTGTGCATTAAACAATATGTACAAGAATATTCATAGTGGCACTATTCATAATAGTCCCAAACTGGAAGCTACCTCAATGTTCATCAATAGTAGCATAATAAGTACATTTTATTTCATGTTTTGAAATGCACACATTCTACCAACAGTCTTTGGAATCTTGGTTTCTACACACACTCACCTAGTACTCACCTTGCAACACCCTGAATTCCTATGCATCCTGGGTCTACTGAAATTCCAAGCTCACGGGGTGTCGTGAATGCTATATGCAAGTGAATGGCAAGAAACGTGGACACGCACATTTTGTGAGTCTCCTCTGCTCTTACATGTACTTCGTTGTTCCATTGGACTTCACTTACAAAACACAACATCAACGATAAACTTATGAAGAATTTCAAGATGACAACAGCAAAGCAATAAAGTAAACACATGCCCTTCTGGGTGGGAGCATTCCCTAAAACCAGCCCTTCCTGCTAATCCTACTTCAGAAAAAGTTTATTAAAAACTATGAGAACAAATAAACATCCCTTGATAGCTCCTTCACTGCCTAGCAAATAAAATTCAAATTCTGTAGCAAAAATAGAGTTTTTAAAACTCTGGTCTCAACTTCCCTCCCTCACTCTTCACTTTACCTACCAACTAATCCTCCCCCGGTATTGATCCACCTCAAAACCTGAGAGTCATCCTTCACCCCGTCCTAGCCCCTCACAGCAGATTTGGTTGCCTTACTTTGAGCACATATTACAAATACATCCACTTTTTCAAAGAAATAGATCACTCTAATCTAAGCCCTGTGGCACTTGAGCAAAATGAAAGCAAATGCCAAACAGGCTGAGTGTGAGGGTGTGGGAGCACCCATTCCCCCTTCCCCACAGCCCTTCACAGTCATTCCACAACCAGTGGTCAGAGTAGCCTTTAGAAAATGCTATTCAGTCTCTTGAAATGATGTCTGTATTCAAATAAAAAAAATTAAAAATTAAAGAAAAAAGAAAAAAAATGCTACACAGCCCTGCTCAAATTCTACAGAGGCCTCCGAGTCTCTTGAGAATGAAATTCAGACTTCTTCTGGACCATGAGGTCCTGCCTGCACACTTTTGATTCTCTTTTCTTCACCCCAACTTCCCTTTCCTTCTTAGGACAGACCCCTTGGCTCTTGTGTTTGCTAATTTCTCTATTTTGAATGCCCATCTTTGCATGGTTGTGCCCTCCCAGTTTGGACTCAGATAAAAATTCCTCTGCTCAAAGAAGCCTTTGCTGGCCATGAAATATAAACTAGCACCAATTCTAGTCCTTGTGATCATACCATTATACTGTTGTCCCTCCTGCCACTTACCAACACTTGGAATGATGGGATTGATGAATTGGCTTTCTTATTTGGTGGTTGGGTCCTCCCCACTAGACTATCAGCTCCAGGCTGTCTTGTTCATGGTTGTATCCTGAAGGCCAAGAACAATGTCCAGCACACACTACATGCTTACAAATACCACATTTCATTACTGCTTTCTGAAAGGATGATCAAAGGCTCTCCTCATTCCCCTGGTGGTTTTGGCGGTTTTTTTGTTTGTTTGTTTTGATTTGTTTTTAGTTTTTTAGGTTTTTTTTGTTTGTTTTTTGTTTTTTTTTCCCCATTGAGTATCCTCTGCTTAGCCAGTGAGCAGGGTTTTGTTTAGGTAAGGGAATATTAAGAGGCATGTGGAACAGGAAACTAGGGCTCAGGGCTGGGCTGGGAGGTGGAAGATAGAGAGTGGAGACATGCACATTCTGGAAAGACATTTTTTTTTTCTGGGAAAGAGAAATGCTCAAATTGGATTTTAGAGACTTCTGATATGTGATGAGACCCTTTCTTCTCCCCAGAAAAACCATCCATAAAGTCTAGAAAACTCATGAAGCATTTGTGAGTTTGGTGGGAAGGGGAGGCTTGTTCCCCCTTTTGATGACATGGAGTTCATGTACAAGGTAAGCATGGGAGCCTCAACAGCCTGGTCGCCTTTGGTTGGTCACACCTATCCTTCAAATAATAGGGACTACTAAGTTTGGTAAAATTAGGTTATGCTTTCTTTGGCTATTCCATTAGTTTGTAATATTATCACCAAACATCCCTTCCTAGGCAGCCTAGCATGGAAAATAATTAATGGGTAAAAGTAAGGATTATTTTAAAGCCCAGTTCTGCTCTGTTCTGAGCTGTGTGAACTTTAGCAAGTTGCCTAGCTTCTCTCTAAAGCAGGTATCATACTACAGTCTTTCTTATCTTTTGTCATGGTCAAATAAGATAATGCATTACACAGTGACTGGCAACATATGGACCCCTTAAGTGTTAGTTTTTATTTTGTCTTCTTTGGGGGTCAAATACCTGGAGGACGGGGTCTTTGAGAGGAGATTTCATCTTCCATAATTTCAGATCCCATGGAGGAGCCCTGCAAGATGTCTTATGAGGCAATTTCAACGAATATTTGTGGCAAATCTAGGTTTTTAAACATTCAAACTTGAAATAAATTTGTTCTCTTTTATAGCAACCCCTTCAAAAGGACCAGGTCCTATTGTGATTTGTTTGAACTTATACCTTTCCTATTCTCCTTCTCAAAAGGAGTGTCGTGGAACACCTAACAAACCAAACAACGAACAGACACATACAATCTCAACTGGATTATTTTTTCTTGAGAATATTAGTGACGCAAAAATAGTTTTGGGAAATAAATCTCTGGGGTTATTCATTCACTTCTTTCTTCTTTTCTACCAAGGAAACCTGCAACTCATTACTATCTTTTACTGCCCAATATGTGAGGTCTTTCCCACATCTTATCTCCTTAAGGCTCCATCGCAGCAAGGCAAAGATACTCTCTGCTCAGTAGTTCTTCACTTCCAAAGTCTGTAGTTTGCATGTGGTATGTGCTCTAGAAGGGCAGGGTTGAATTGCATGGTGATTTAGAGCTGGGTGATCCCGATACCTCATTGTATTGTCATATAGCACTTTGCACAAACCTCAAAAAGACTCTGGATTTGTTTCTGGTTCTATGTGTGGAAGAAGCCTATTAATGAAGACCTCTTACCTATTCAGTAAATGTCTACTTGAGGCTGCCTAGTGGCTGGAGAAAACCCTGCTCACTATCTTCCCACTCAATAGGACAGGGGGTTTGTCTCTGTGAGTCCTAGAGTGGCTGTGTCCGCACAGAACCCCAGTGGGCTTTCTCATACCTGGCCAGCTTCGGAGCTGGTGTGTCTTCATGGAGCACATCTGAGGAGACAGCTCTGGGGTCCTGGACCCTGGCACTGCCTGACTCACCCATTCATCTATCTACTCACCCTTTCACCGCTTCTTACTGAGGTGCCAGAGATAGAGCACATCAGATTTCTGCTCCCATAAAGTTGATATTCCAGTGCAGTACCATAGATAAATGATAACCAGACTCTCCTAATGGATTTTACAACCCTTTCTGTCTTCACTTGTTTGTAGGGCTTGATGCTTCAGATTTAAATGTAGCTATGAATTATATACTATCTTATTTTATGAGTATAGTGTTTCTGCCTATCACTTCCCTATTAGTTTATCAAATTTTCAGGAATAAAAAAGTAATAACTATGATTTATTCATTTATTCTATTATTTATTTAATAAAACTACATGAGAAGTAGTATGTGCAAACTGGAACCAGAATGTTTGGTTTAAGTGCCAGGTTACCACTTAACAGCTGTGTGACCATAGGCAAGCTACTTAATCTTTTCTACACCTCAGCCTTTTTCTCTGTAAAATGGGGATAATCATAATATTTAGCTCATGTCAGAGACAAAAGTTTTTCAGTGACATGCTGTAACTCCTCAGTATGCGCTAGCTATCATTAAGGCAGCACTTACCATGTGGCAGGGGCTGTGCTATATTTACATCAAGGTTATTCCTCACAATAGCTCATGACATTGTTATCACTAGCCCCATTTTACAGATAGCAAATTTGAGAGGCAAAGCTCTTTGCCCAAGAATGCAATAGATACAAGGTTAAACCCCTTGTTTGTCTGGCTTCAGAGCTCATGTTTTCAGCAGTGTCTTATTATTGCCTCTCACCTGTGGAGTTCCTGACTTCACTGCAGGGGATCCAGATGCTCTTTTATAAAACTGTGTGTGTGGAGCAGATTGATTCACATGGAGTTTCCAGGTTTTATTGAGGTTTCACCACGAGCCTGGCATTTTTCCTGGAGCTAAACCACGTCATGATTTCACAATACAGGACTGAATGCAGAGGCTGTGTTGAACTATTTTTTTCCTCCTTGTCATTTAAGGTCAGGATCGGGCACAGCATGTTGAAATATGTATTGTTCACAGCCTTTTTCTGTTCACTGAACTTTCCAATTAGTGTTCACTTAAATGGATGCCGGGGAGAATTTCTTACAAGTTATGGTGTCATGTTGAATTGTGGTGATGATGAAGGCTACAGTGACAAGAAAGACCTAAGATTTTTTTTTTTTCTGTTCTCTCATTGCTTGGCAAAAACTGGCTGTGAAAAATAATCCTTAAGTTAAGAATTCCCTGGTATAAAAGAACATTAAACCATTTTTTTGGTCATTTTGTTGTTAAAAGTTCTTCTGATTTAAATGTTCCATTTCCTTGAGTTTTGTTTTTAAAATTATAGTTGTATATGGTGCCCTTGGGGTAATGTTATATTGATTATCAAATGTCTGTGGTATATTTCTGCTCTTGGTCTATTTAAGCATAGAACAAAATAGTGTGGGTTTTCTGTCTTTCATTCTAAATGTCACTTGCTGTGAGCTATTTTCATGCACTCAGTTGCTTTCCTTTCCTTTTGTTTATCTTATTTTGCATATACTTTCAATTTTTACAAAATTGGTTATAATATGGGATTATACTGTGTTCTGCGGGTGAATTTGAACATTAGGGCTGATATTTTATTTTGTGACAGAAAGACTAGGGTATTTTTTTCCCTTTTATTCTCCTTCAAAAAAAAAATGCCCCAGTCAATGAATAATTTAAGTCCTTGAATTCTGAAGAACATATCTGAGTATTTCATGGTACAGGCATCTTTATTTTATGTTTCTTTCCCAGAGGCAGGAGAAGTACCAGGTATTATAATATGAACTCAATCAGTCATGTCCTTTCCTGGGGCTGTGTGGTGATGACAGTCTCACCTCTATGAGGATTTAATTCATGGACAGGGAGAGAATTCAAGGAAGGCCACTGTCATCCTTATTCAATCTCCATTGCTTTTTACTGGTGAGTGTAGCAGCACAGGCTTGTAGTTTCCTTATGCTAAAACTGAAAGTGTGGGTTTTCCTATGAAAATACAGTTGTCTCTGGACACTGGACCAAGGATCACTAATTCATGGTCAGGGGGTTGCAAGGGGTTGTCTGTCTAGTTCCTGCCCAGCACTATTACAGCTTTGTGATAGGGGTGAGAGTAAGGGAGTGTTTCTAATTGTATTTTGGTTCTTGTCTCCAGATCAGTTTTATCAAGATCGATTGTGGCATTTCTGGCTATCTCAATGAAAAAGAGCATGTGAAAATTAAAGAAAAGTGATGAATTTGCTCATCAGCAATTCAGAATGCAAAAGTAGCAGAGGATAATTTATACTGAATTGCAACCCCTCTCTAGGTTCAAGGCCATTTCAGGATGTGGCAGGTAGTTAGTATAGCTAGCTTGCCTTTTAGAAATAGATTGGGCTTCTTTGTAAGTTGGTTGTTTGGATTTCAGGAGGATAATAATCAATAGAAACATTAAAAATATACACTATATATATTATAATTCCTTGGCTAGCCCAATAACCCCCATTTAACTCACAGTGCAACTGGAGGGTGGTACAATAGTACTAATGAAACAACAACCATTTAGATTTGGAAATGTGTTTGGAGTTTCAGTTACCTCCATTGTGGCCCTGGTTTTAGGATTCAGTGTTTTTTTTTTTTTTTTTTTCCTTCATCTATACCAACTCCACCACTTCCCCAGCTGGCCACATAGACCATTTACTTCTTCATCACATAGTTTGAAACTCCTACACTTTAGTCTATGCTCTTGTTTTTCTCAATTCTTTTCAGAAGTCCAATGTGCCATCCTTCTTCCAAGTTTAGGCCCTCACTTTTGTCAGCTCCTCCACCTGAAATGCTTCTCCAGCCATTCATCTCTTGGCTAACTCCTATTTTTTCATCAGTGTGGGTGTCATCTCTCTGTAAAACCTTCTGTGGTTCCTCCTTTTCATACTTCAAGACTGTCTTGGAGACTAGAACTAAAGTACAATTAGAAACCATCTTCAAACTGCCCAGAACCTCCAAGAGTATAGTTAGCCCAAGGAAGGGAGAGTGGTTAGTCCAGCTTCTTACTCATGTAGGGAGACACCTGCTGTTCCCACAGGTCCTTGCTGGCACTTGTTTCTGATGAGCAACAGGCCCTGTAGAGCTATCAGAAGATGTTCTTCCATGCTCTTGACGTTGATGACAAGATTCCACCGGGGACTTCATGCATCTTTGGACTGAACTTAGCCAGATCAGTGCTAAGTTCAGTCACAGCTCTCTCACTCTTGGCTCCCAGGGGTTCAGATCCTAGTGCTCAGTCTTTGCATTTGCATGTATATCTTCCTCCCAGGGAAATAGGAGGCCCCACAACACCAAGTCATGATTGTTTCTGTCCTACACTTCACAGATCCAGAACACTCTCTTCCTTCTCTCACCGGGGATTCACATCTAGTGATTAAAGAGTATGTATGTTAGTTTCCCAGGGCTACCATAATAAAATAGAAAAAAAATGGGTGTCTTAGAACAATAGAAATTCATTGTTTCACAGTTTTGGAGGTTAGACATCACATCTGAAATTAAACTGTCAGCAGGGCTATGTTCCCTTCACAGGCTCTAGGAAAGAATTCTTTCTTGCCTCTTCTAGGCTTTGGTGGTTGTTAGCTATTTTCGGTGTTCCTTGGCTTGCAGATGCGTTATTCCAATCTCTACCCTGTCTTCACATGGCCTTTTCCCTGTGTGTCTGTCTCTGTGTCCAAATTTTCTCTTTAATGATATTAGATTTAGGACTCACCCTAATCCATGTTGACTTCATCTTAATTTAATTACATCTGCGAAGACCTTGTTTCCAAATAAAGCCACATTTACACATTTCAGGTGACACAAATATGGAGGGGCCACTCTTTAACCCATTATAAGCAGTTTTCTCTTAAATGCTCAAAATCCAAATGGTCGTATTATACTTCTTTCACACATTGGGGATAGCTTCCCACACTCCGAAAGAAGTGTACTCTCAGTAGTTCTAAGGTGACTCATCTATATAAGGGAGATTCTCCAATAGGGTTGGAAGTCAAGGAGGCACCTAGAGTACAAAATTTAAGGAGGTGCTCCTTCTCCATATCCTAGAGGTGCAGAGTTACACTTGTACAGCCTTGACAGTGGGTTCTTCCTTACTTTTGGGGTCCTAGTTCTCTTCTTGCATTTTCCTAGTCCCAGCCCTACTCCCCAAGATAATCCAAGAGATACACCTAGAAAAATGGCAGATGAAGTAGGCAACATTTCTCACATCTCTGTTGTCAGAAACAGAAAAAATATCTATAATTTTCATCTGTGATGCAATAGCCTGAGACATCATGATAACTAAAATTCTAGAGTGGTTCCTATGTGTAGACACTACACTAAGGTATCTTTATCTCATGTATTCGTTATAGCCCTAAGAAGGTATTCAAGGCGTTCCCATGTTTTAGTTGCAGAAATAGATAACTGCAGCTGCCTTTCATTTTATAACACTTTAACTTTCAGAGTATCTAACACTCAGTGGGCACTCAAAAATTGTTTTAATAAGTGAGAAAGCCCGGCCAGGTGTGGTGGCTCACACCTGTAATCCTAGCACTTTGGGAGGCTGAGGCGAGCGGATCACTTGAGGTCAGGAGTTTGAAACCAGCCTGGCCAACATGGTGAAACCCCATCTCTACTAAAAATACAGAACAGTTAGCTGGGCATGGTGGTGCGTGCTTGTAATCCCAGCTACTTGGGAGGCTGAGGCAGGAGACCTGCTTGAACCCAGGAGGTGGAAGTTGCAGTGAGCCGAGATCACACCACTGCACTCCAGCCTGTCCGACACAGCAAGACTCCTTCTCTAAATAAACAAATAAATAAATGAGAAAGCCTGAGATTTTTTGAAGAAATTATTTGTCTATCTGACAGTTAATCTTACTGTCAGATATAGTTATGGCCACCAGCATGCAGAGATGAATGAGACACCGTTCCTGTCCTCAAGGAGTTTAGAGTTTAGTGCAGCAGTTTTTAACTCTTGGGTACAGATAAAGGAAGGAACATTAGAGTTGCCTGTGAGGGCTTCTCCCGAACTAATAGCCACTCAAGGAACCCTTTGATTTCTCATCTTACCACATGATTGCCCTGAAAGCACTTTGGTTCCTGAGCCCCAACAATCCTTGTGCCCAAACAGTGAAAATGCTTTTATGTAAAACTCCCTCTCTGCCCAATAATTGAGCTGTGCTTAAGGGCAGTGTAACAACCTGGACTGGACTCATGCTGTTTCCTTAATTTAAAAAAAAGAGAGGATTTTAGAACATCCTCCCTCTGAAATTTCTCTGCATTAATTAGACTTAATTGTGTAAAGTGATTTGATGATTAATTTAAACACTAATAAATTTTTAACATTCTAATAAATAATATTTAATATATGCTAATGAGGGTTCACATTAATAAACTGTTCAATTTTTTAACACCACCTGTATAATTTATTACAAAACCTAATAAAAAATACTACCTACAAGAAATGCTTCGCTTTGACCATGGTTTCAATGTAATCTACATCTACAATTCACTTTTTTTGTTGGAAAAGAACAGATAAATATATAATAAAAAATAGGTTGCAGACAGAGAGGAAATGGGACTTATTTCATGTGTCTGAGAATATTTCTCTTCAGACCTTAGAGGAGATGTGGAGAATGGCCTTCTGAAGTTACTATTTAGCTTCATGGAATCACAAACTATTCCTTAGACTATAAGTTTTAGACACCACAATGCGTCAGCATCCAGCACACTTCCTGGCACAGAGAAGATGCTTAATGAATATTTGTTGATTGAATAAATAAACTAATAGCAAATCTTCTATTTAGCCCTCTTCTTTCTCTTTCTTGGTATTTCTCCAGTGATGTTGACTGTAAACTTGGCTGTTCTCACATTAGAAGAAATGAAAAAAAAAATTGTTTACTGGCTTGAGAAAAGTACTTAAAATATGATTCCATTCATTCCTTTCAAATATGTATTAACAATACATGTATACATATTATAATATGGATTAAAAATTAAATTCATTCATATAGAGCTCAGCTTTTATTATACTGAAGATTGGTATCTGCTAACAATAAAGTTGTAGAATACTGTCTCAGCAATGTTTCCCCACAAAAATAACTTTGTACCTAACTGCCAGACAGAAATAAACACTTTGACAGAAAGTAGTATTACAGAAGACTTTCCTCTTTTGGGGGTTCAGGGATAACTGGTTTGGATGTTAATATAGTGCCAAATTGCAAGGAAAAAACAACTGTATTCCTTTCAACATGTGCTTTTATTACTTAGCAGATTCAACTTATATTTAGTAAAATCACTAAATAGTTGTGGTGAAAGTGATAGAAAGATCGTAATGACCTTAAGGAGTTTTCCTCAGGCAATATTTGCAGGAAAACATTTACAGTTATCCTTTATTTTTTTAAGACAGGGTCTCACTCTGTCATCCAGGCTGGCAATCACGGCTCCCTGCAGCCTCCACCTCCTGGGCTAAATGATCCTCCTGCCTCAGCCTCCTAAGTAGGTAGGACTACAGGTGTGTGCCACCATGCCCAGCTGATTTTTGTTGCTTTTTTAGAGACAGAGTTTTACCATGTTGTACACACTGGTCTCAAACTCCTGGGCTCAAGTGATCCACCTGTCTTGGCCTCCCGAAGTGCTAGGAAATCAGGCATGAGTCACTGTGCCCAGCCACAGTTGTAGTTTTTAATAAATGTACAGGATTTTTCCATCACCCACCTCCTAGGCCCTAGAAATATTTTAAACAGGGCCAAAGATTGACTTTACTTTAGACTTAACACCTATTGATGAGAAGACATGCCAGAAACTAACAAGGCAAAAATTGTTTTGTCACCAATCAGTGATGTTTCACTTTCAGCTTAAGTTGTTTGGTATACGAAGTGCCTCAGTTACCGCTAGTGATTGATGGGAGTTGTTTTTCAAGTGCTAAGCTATAAAACTATTTTATATTGCTGAAAGATATGGTAATTTTATCCCACTGATTTGCAAAAAAAGTGGTTTAAAAAATAAACTGAACTTGCAGAGTTATTTCAGTGGAAATGAAGAAAACAAGATATTAAGTATTAAAAAAATGCACGCTCTGAATCTCAAAGCAATTGTAAAAATGTGTTCACATTCCTAGATGGTATGTCTTTCTTTTTTTCTCCTTTTTAAAAATATAATGAGATACAAAATTCCAAGTTTATTTGGGTTATGTAAAATTCCCCACTTTCAAATGTATGCTGGAAGGAAACTCATCTTCTATGTTAATGTTAAAAAGGCTAGCATGGGTACAGATTGTGAAGACAGAAAGAAAAAGGTCTAGCAAAAGTAATTTTGTGTTTCAGACACCTCTGAGCACCACTGTGACCATTTTTAAAGAATAAAAGAAAGATGAAGGTGATGATTTGATTGAGTTTCCATTGCTTACTGGGCATGCAGTAGCGATTGTTATTCCTTCTACAAAACTGGACAGAATCAAATCCTGCTCCCTGTCCTCCCACATTCTGTTCTGGTATTTCCAAGGTGCAATGAAGAACTCAGGGAAGCACTGGAACTATTTCAGTACAGGTTGAGCATACCTAATTTGTTTGTGCATACCTAATATGAAAATCTGAAATCTGAAATGCTCCCAAATTCAAAACTTTTTGAGTGCAGATATGATGCCACAAGTGAAAGAGAAGTTAATGAAAAGTAGAAATACACTGCACAATGTTAAAAGTAAAGATCCCAAATGTGTAGAGATGCATCTACATAGCAGTGAACACAAGCCACTTAATGGTATGCTTATCATGAAATAAGTGAAGATCTATCATGATGAACTGAAAATTGAAGGGAACTGTGACTATTCAACAGGCTGGTTGCAGAAACTTAACTAAAGACACACCATTACCTTTTTAAAGATTTGTGGTAATAAAGCATCTGCTGATCACAAAGCAGCAGAGAAATTCCTTGGTGAGTTTGCCAAGGTCATTGCTGATGAAAATCTGACATTGGAACAAGTCTTAATACTGACTTGTTCCCTTTACATTCTATAATACATAGTTCTCTTCAATTTTCAGTTCATCACAGTTTTGGCATGATTGTCCCAGAAAGACATGGTCTACAGCAGGTGAGACAGCCCCTAAAGGAATTAAGGATGCCAAAGACAGAATAATTGTGCTGGGATGTGCTAATGCAGCAGACATGCATAAGTGTAAACTTGCTGTGATAGGCAAAAGCTTGTCCTCACTGTTTTCAGGAAAGGAATTTCTTGCCAGTCCATTGTTATGCTAACAAAAAGGCAGGTCTCAGGGGATATATTTTCTGATTGGTTTCACAAATGTTTTATACCAGTAGCTTGTGCTCACTGCAAGGAAGCTGGACTAGATGATGGCTGCAAGATTTTGTTATTCTTTGAGAACTGTGTATCATGACCCAGCTGAAATTCTCATCAAAAATAGTATTCATATCATATACTTTCACTCAAATGTGACTTTGGTGATTTAGCCCTGTTGCCAGGGAATCCTTAGATCAATGAAGAGTAAATACGAAAATTATTTTTTTGTTTTGTTTTGTTTTGGAGACAGAGTTCTGCTCTTGTCACCCAGGCTGGCTATCTTCAGAATCTATCAGTAAGCTGGAAGAGGTGGATATCAAAAATGTTTTTAACATGGATAAGGAGGCTCTAGTTTTTTTATTGACCGATGGTGAAATAGCTGAAATGGTTCTGAATCAAGGTAATCATGATACTGTAATAGTGATGATAAGATATTAACACTGCAGAAAAAGTGCCTATAGATGACATGGTGAAAATGTGTGATGGTCTTATTGAAGGACTAGAACAACACGCATTTATAACAGAACAAGAAATCATGTCAGTTTATAATATCAAACAGAAACTTCTAAGACAAAAATTATTGTAAATTATTGTAAATGAAGCAGATGACTGTGGAGAAAACATTTTAAAAAGCCATCCAGCAGAACACCTCCTCATCCCTAGAAGACTCACTTCCTGGCCCTTCAACTGCCTCTGATGTTTCTTCTCACCTAAGAAAAATAAATAAAAATAAATACAGTATACAATAACCTACAATAACCTTTTTAATTGAAAGACAGCATCATGGGTGGAAACAGAAAGCCTGCCGTTGTTTGTTGTTGCTGTTATCTAATAGCTGATGCAGGTATTGTGGTGATGCTATGGCGCTGCGTAGTTACCCTGAACACATTATCTTTCAACTGTATTAATGGTGTATCATGTTTTTTACTGTTAAATACTTATGTGTGAATAAGTATAAGAAAATGATTGCTTATTGGTAGCCTATAAATTTAAAGTTAGGAAAGATGATGATGCCAAACAACCACAGATGGTCCACGTGGGTGGGAGATAGTGACACCTTTAGCTTTCTGATGGTTCACTGTACACAAACATTGTTTCATGCACACAATTATTAAAAATGTATAAAATTACCTGCAAGCTCTGTGTGTAAGGTGTATATAAAATATAAATACATTTTGTGTTTAGATTTGGGCCCCATTCCCAAGATATCTCATTATGTATATGCTAATATTCTAAAATCTGAAAAAATTCCAAAATCCAAAACACTTCTGGTCCCTAGCATTTCAGATGAGGGATACTCAACCTGTATCTAGTTGTGGTGTACCTTAAAAGAGCTCTATTCTTAAATACTTATGTTGAGGAAGTGTTGAAGGTTTTGCAGTGTTGAAATCTGTTAAAATGCAAACACCCCAGGGATACACTATAACTCTCTTTTTTTCTTTTCTTCTTTCTTTCTTTCTTTCTTTCTTTCTTTCTTTCTTTCCTTCCTTCCTTCCTTCCTTCCTTCTTTCTTTCGCTCGTTCGTTCGTTCGTTCGTTCGTTTTTTTTTAGCTGAGGCCCTAGGTAGGGTAGAAACATCAAAGAAGATTTTATCTCATTTCCCCTTGGCACTTATTGAGTGCCCATTTACAGGGACTGTGAATACTAAGGACTGGTCTTTGTTCTCTAAGGGTCTGGAAAGTGGAAGTTGGGGCAGGAACTTATTTGTGAATATACGAAAAGCAAGAATAAGATAATAGGGAGGGCTGGGTCTTGAGAAATTGGATAGTGGCTGCCAGATCCTTCCAATTTAATTGTTTAGTAATATTGTGATGACCAAACCAGTCAGCAGCAAGATTTGACCCCTGGGCTGCTCATTTTTGTAGTCTTTGCTCAAAGGACAAGGGAAAAGGCACAGACAGGCAACCCAGTCTAATACATTATCATATGTGTTATAGTAAATACAAGTACAAGGATAACTGCTAGGAAGGCAGGAAGTGGTGCTGCTTAGTTCTTTCAGGGCATACTGGATACTTTCACAAAGACAAAAAGACAAGAATTTTGTTTCTGTCTTGAAACTAATATTCATTGAGGACTGACTGTGTTGAACACTGGGCACACATGGTCACATGTGACTGAAAGCAGGAGCAGGTTATTTCAGAGAGGGGAGCCTAAATAAAAGCTGGAGAATTTCAGTGTGTATTTTTACTCCAAAGTGCTGTTGGATTTCTGGGGAGAGAGGAGGAAGAAAAGCTTGGAATTATGTTGCAAAAGTGTTTAATGTCATTCTAGGTAGAGTTTGGTCACTTAGCAGCCTTCAGAGGTAATTTACCTGGGGAGAGAGTGTAGAGGGAGAAGTGAAATGCATAGGATCAAAAGGGCAGATCCTTGGGGAATGGCTAGAAAGCTGAGGAAAGTGGTCCATTTAAGATGATGAAGAAGGAGTAATTAGCGGCATAGAAGAAAAGCCAGAAGATAGTTTGGCTAAGCCACCTTCCATGAAAAGGCCACAAAGCGATGCCCATTTACCCCTCAGTTTTCTAGCCATCCCAGTCCAGGTGCCAGACTGTGAAAACGTCTGGAAATACCATCTCCTGTTTTCCCAGGCTGGTATGATGGCTCTCTGCCCCATGAACACAACCTCCTTGCCTCGGTGCTCTACTATCTCCAGGTATGGTCCTCATCCTCACTGTCCGAGATAGTGGCATGACGTTTCTGGCAGGAGGATGGAGGAAGGCATAGAGAAGAAGAAACAAGGGCATATGTCAGCTGTCTCAGGGTAGGTTCCTGAAAACTTTTGGTAGTTTCCTACATAAAAACTCTGGTTATATCTCGTTGATCAGAACTTAATTACATGGCCATACATACTTGCAAGGAAGACTGAAAAATGTAGTATCTATTCAGGGAAACCATATACTCAATAAAAATTCAATTATTGTTAAACATAATCAGCAACTAATGGTTTCTGCCATACCAAGGCAATAGTATCACTGGGGAAACTCATGTTTTTTTTTTTTAGGGTCAAATGTTCTTAGAAAAGATTAAGGGTTGGCCAGGTGTGATGGCTCACGCCTGTAATCCCAGCACTTTGGGAGGCCGAGGTAGGTGGATCACCTGAGGTCAGGAGTTCAAGTTCGAGAAAAGAGTATGGGTGTAAGGAAATTTCACTAGCTCTTAGATAAAACACACACATACACACACACACAAGTTTACATTATTATAAATTATAAGGATTTTGATCTTCTATCTACTTTACTAGAAAAAGCTCTTAATATTTCCAGGAGTTTCTCTCCCCAAATATCTCTGACATGCCCCAGGAGAGTGTATACATGTCGATGAACCACGTCTCACCATTGCTTTCATGCTGCTTCCCCCTGGGGGAGCAGAAATTGATGTCCCCCTTGAAGGTGAACACATTCATGACCACTCTCCCTCATTCCCCATTTGCTATCATCAATGGATCAAGACATCTACCATTGATGGCCCCATATTCCTTCTAGTCATGGATCTTGGTTGAATTGTCCTAGCAACAATAGTTTCATGAGTGGTAGAAGCTCTTCCAATTCAGAGCCCCCACCCTGCTGTGGTCTATAAAGTACACTCACATTACCAAAATTAATTATGCTAGTAATAATATAATTTTTAACAGTGTGTGTGAGTGAGACCAGTACTCTCATATCACCCATTGCTTGATAAAAATACATATTCATGCTTCCAGATTCCTTCCACCCTTATAATTAAGTGACCTCTCAGGGGACCTATTGTTCTTAGTTATGCTCTTGCTTTAACTATACCCTAGCCAGTTCATTGACTTGTTTTAATATCTTTGAACATTAAGGGAGAGGGATCATGGACTCACAAGTTCATTCCCCCTTTCTCCATAAGTCTTACTTTGTCCCTTATTCATATGTTTTCACAGATAGTTACAAAGAAGAAGGCAAGTTGCTAACCTGGCAGCATCCACCTATGAAATGAATGCACATGGGTATGTTGGGAAAGGTGTGGTGGAAGTTCATGAATGAGGACTGTCTAACTCCTCATTCTGTGCCCTGTGACACTACACATAGAAAGAGGACTCTAAAGGAATTAGTGCAAAGGAGTAGGCAAGAGTGGTTAGCAAGAGGTGGTCTGACCACGGGAGGATAGATCTGTGACAGGGGTGATAAGGCATGATGGATACAGACAACAGGCTGGAGAAGTATCCCTGTTGGGTGGTGATTATGCATCACAAAGGAAAGGGATGGCATTTGGAAATGGGACCAGGGTCACCAGAAATGAGAGAATACCAATTGCAGAGAAACTGGGAGGGCACCAGAGTCTGATTCCCTTTCTTGGATTTCCCCCACAGCCAGTAACACAAACGAGCATTTAAAAATTATTTCCCAAAGTATTTTTAGTGATTTCAATTCCTAATTAGTTAATCTTAACATCAGTTCTAAAGAAATGACAGTTTCCCTGTGGTTTTTAAAAAAACCTTCTGGCATTAATTAACTACTTTTGAATATGTTAGCTATATTCTGGAGGGATATTAGAAGTTCTCCGTACCCCCAAGCATTTTCTTCTGTAAGTGTCCATTGTGTATGTCTTGGGTCTTCAGAATTTTAATCCTTTAATAAGGGTTAATTAGCAAAGAAGTTAATGACATTACATTATAGAATAAAGGAATTGAACAGGATCTCATTACAACATGCATATATGGTACACAGGTGGACATCAGGACCTACCTCCTGTTTTATGCTTACAGAAGGGGGAAGTGGTGTGGAGTATAAGCAGCAGAGCAAGGTTTCCAGAAACATGATTTCTGACAACTGATGATTGCTAACATGATCACCACACTGGAGGAGTGTTTCTCAGCAGGACCACAGAGTAGATCAACAGGGAACCCAGAACTGTATTCCCTTAGATAATATGTCTCAGTCCAGGCAGGCAGCCCTGGAGAACAGCCTCCACAAAACAGGATCAAAGACCTAGGTATCAGAACAACAGTCCCTGAGGAGGGCTGGAAAAAGCAAGGCACAAACCAGTCCTTGAAAGACACTAAAGGAGAGAATCAAGGATATCGAATAAAATAGAAAGGATCTCTATAATTACAACTGTGATAAGGTCAGGGCTTGAAAAAACTGTGAACTAAACTCATCTGTAAAGTTCCCCACGGATTATGGAGGGAATTCTCAAGTACAGGGAATTGGAGGGTCATCCCGGATCCCTTGGGAGATTTCATCTTGCATAACTGCAGTTATTCCATGCTCACTGCTACTTGACCATGAGCACCCTCTGACTTAAAACAGAGAACACATTATCTTGTGCCACTTCTCCTAATAGATGATTGTTTAGTGTGCTGAAAAAATGACTAATTAATAAAACAATGTTATATTTTAGTGTAAGACTATGCTAAATGCTTCATACATATTATCTAATTTATTCCTTAAATCCTAAAGCCATTTACATATTAGAAAACTGAAATGGAGGAACTGGGATTTGGGTTTGTCTTTCTTGAAAACTCTTAGCACTTAAATTTTCTATATATGAAAATATATCCCCTAAAAATATGGAGTAACCAGTTTCTTATCCTACCTCCCTCATAATCATGCAATTAAAAATTTGTTTGACATTTGACATTTTTAAGATTTTCCTTCATGTTGATTTTAGCTTGTTAATAATTTTCAAGAGGGAGTTCCGTAGTATAACTGGGATTTTGAACATTTCCAATGAGGAGTGGGTTGTAGGGGATGATGATACAACATCACAAATAACCATTTAAATCTTAGCTTCCAAAAGGTCTTTTTAAATCTGGTTTTGCATTATATTAGATGTGTGTCCTCAGGAAAGTCACTCATCTTCCCTGAGTCATAATTTCCTTCTCTGTAAAACTTGGATAATAAATAAAATAGAGTTTGTATTAGTCCATTCTCCCATTGCTATAAAGAAATACTTGAGACTGGGTGATTTATAAAGAAAAGAGGTTTAATTGGTTCATGGTTCTGCAGGCTGTACAGGAAGCATGATGCTACCTCTGCTCGACTTCTGTGGAGGCCTCAGGAAACGTATAATCATGGTTGAAAGCAAAGTGGGAGCCAGCATTTCACATATCTGGAGCAGAAAGGGAGGAGATGAAAGGGAGGAAGATGCCACATACTTTTAAACAACCAGATCTCATGAGAAATCTTTCACAAGAACAGCACCAAAGGGATGATGCTAAACCACTCATGAAGGATCTCCCCAACCATGATCCAATCACCTCCCAGCAGGCCCCACCTCCAATATTGGGAATTACAACTGAAGATGAGATTTGGGTGGGGACACAGATCCAAACCACATCAGGGTTATCTTGAGTATTAAATGATATTATGTGTATAAAGAACCATGGCCTCTTATACATGGAATTTAATGTCTACTAGGGGATGATTAAACAAACAGAAAAGTATAAAATTAAACCAAAAATAAAGACCACTCATATAAAATGCATTAACAAATTATAATCAGTTTCATGAAAAATAATGATTTTGAGACATAAAGATCACAAGGAATGTGAATCAAATGTTATTCATATTTTATCTTAACTGTAATGAGACACTTTTGAAGGCTTTTAAGAGAAAGAGTCACCTCAGAGATTTTTACTTTAAATCAGTCATTTCAGCTGCTGTATGGAAAATGGAATGGAGGAGAAAGGAAGGTCAAAAAAAAAAAAAAAAAGGAAATGTTAGGAACTTAGGTAAGCAACAAAAGTGCAAAGAGAGAAGTGGATGGAGTCAGGTCATATTTTGGAAGGTGATAGTCCTTTATGATGGATGAGATATAGGTGCTAAGGAGAAATGTCAGCTTGTGAAGGATGATTGTCAGATTTCTGGCTTTAGTAGCTGAGGCTAGAAAGTATGCAGGTAAAGCAGTTAGCTGTGGGAAAGAGATGATCAAGAGTTAAATTTTTGTGGTGTTTAAATCTTAGGAACATTGAAGATATCCAAGAAGATTTACCAAATAACAGCAGGCTATCATGTCTGAGGACGTATTAAAACTATACATTTGGGAAGTACCAGAAGTGGTACTGTTTCATAGCTATGGGAAAGGATGAGATCACTGATGGAGGGTGTAGAGAAGAACCTGAAAGAATGGACCCCAAAGAAATCCAACATTAGAAAGTAGAGGAACTGATTTTTAAAAGTCTTAAGAATGACAAAAAAAAGAAAGAAAGTGATGATTTATTGTCTGTATGGCACAATTTTATACTTTAGTAGAAAGCTTAACTTTTTATTTTTTATTTGTATCTTATTTTTTTTAATGAGATGAACATTTCTGGGTAGAGATCATGATTCTTCTTCCTGATGTCTTATATTTCAAAAGTTCAAGAAATCTTTTTGATTTGAGAAGAGGGTGATAAAATAAAAATTCTAACGTATATCAGATTACTGAAAGTCATCCTACCTTCCATATCAAATCTTAGTAGTTTTAATAGACCATTAGGAAGATTTTAGCCCATCTCTTTGCATAAGAGAAAAGGAAACTTTTCATGGAAAAAAAATCATTTTTTCCTTGTCTACTTAAATCAAATATTTTATTTGTTAGTAGAATCAGGCCATTCAATTGCAATGAAGACTCTAAATCAGAGGCTGACAAAATGGACAAGTATCTGATTATGTTTCTGGACTTATTCAATGGCTAATCAAAACTATAATTTTTTACTTGATTACATTTAAGAAAGGTAACACTTCAGTTTTGTATCAGATAATCATGAAACTAAAAAATCTATTAATATACTTCATAGCCTTTATACCACCTGCCCACAGGTACAATAATTACTGAAAGGCAAAAAGAAAAGTAGGAAGTAAGATTACTTCTAAGAAGATTTCAGTTTTAATATTTAAATTATGGCTATATGGCTGGCAGGACAGATCTACAGAATAAATGAAAGCAGTTTAATGGAATATAACACAGGATTAAAAGTAAGAGATATAGGTCCTTGCATTTATCATCTAACTGTGGTGGTGATCTCACCTCTGCTTTTACATTCATTTATTTTAAATTTGGAGAATTGGAAATTCATGAGATGAGACTTTCGACCAAAAAGAAAACAACCCCATTCTTTTGCGTAACCTATTTATTGTACTGCTCTGAATCAATTCAGGTAAATTTCAAGGCATGGTGTGTTTTCCCTTAGATTCCTATCATTATTTTAAAAGTAGTCAATAAATATTGTGTTTCTTTATATTTATTTATATTTTAATATAATAAGTATAGAGCAAAAAAGCCCCACAACCCTGTTTTCTGGATAATTACAGTTGACATGAAAAAGTAAGGAGCAATATGTAAATACTGGTAGAAAATGCAAACAATACCACAAGGTATGAAGTGAAAAGTAAAAGCCTTCATCCTCCTAACCCTGCCCACCCTATTGAAGATAACCATTTTGAATACTGCATGTGTAGCTTCCAAAAAGTATATATGTATATATGCATTAATTTGTTTGTTCAACAAATATTTATTGAACATTTATTACACAAGTGTGGATATATGCATAAATAATATGAATATGCACATATAATGACATATATCATATATGATATACACATATGTGTGTATAATATATTACATATAGAATATATATAAATGCTTACGTAATATATTACGTCTACAAGATATATTCTTGCCTATCTGTAGGCACACATACATATGCACCCTGGTATAATTAGAAACTTTAAAATGATTGTCAGTTACTGAGGTTACCTGCATACCAAAGGTTTTCCTATGTAGACAAGCATACAATTTTTCCTCTATTTCAAATATTTTTCTTACCTTCCTTCCTTTTTTCTCTTGATCCTTCCTTCCTTCCTTTTCTCATTTGCAAATGATAAATGATATAATAGATATTATTGTCTCTTAACTAATTTACTTAATGTATCTGTAGTTTTTCATTTCATTTTATTTTATTTTTTAAGGGGTTGGGGGGCAGGGTCTCACTCTATTGCCCAGCCTGGAGTGCAGTGGTGCAACCAGAGCTCACTGCAGCCTTGACCTCCCAGACTCAATCAGTCCTTCTGCCTCAGCGTCCCAAACAGCTGGGACTACAGGCACGCACCACCACGCTCAGCTAATTTTTTTTTTTCATTTTTTGTGGAGACGGGGTTTGGCCATGTTGCACAGGCTGGTCTCTAACTTCTGACCAAGCGATCCACCTGCCTTGGCCTCCCAAAGTGCTGGGATTACAGGTGTGAGCCACCATGCCCGGCCCCACAGTTTTTCATTTTAAATATTATTTTTATGCTTGTTATAATATTAGGGATATCATAGGGGTTCTGAAGCCAGAATACCTGAGTTAAAGCCCCAGTTTCAGAACTTACTAGTTGAGTGACCTTGAGCAAGTTTTTCTGAGTTTTTGTGACTTGGTTTACTTGCCTGTGAAATGGGGATAGAAAAGTACTGACCCAGGAAGGTTGTTAGGAAGAGTAAATGATTACATATAAAATGACTAGAACAGAGACCAGGAGTTCAACACATAAGTACATATTAGCTATTGATATTTCTTTTCTAATTTCACGGGCTAAAGAACTTCTTGTTTTAAAATGTATAACATGTTCAATTTATTAATTGCTGTATTGAATCATTGCTTCCTTTTTGTCTGTTCTGCATTTTTTGCTTTTGGAAAAATTCTACCTTAGAACAGGGCCAGTTCTCTTACTTATAAATTCACCTAATTACCGTTGTGCCTAAAATAAAACCCCCTTGAGCATTTTAAAATCCATTCAATATCTGCTAAATTTTACCTTATTTTAAACTATTTACATGTTTAGAAATAAACATATCTAAAGATTTACTATTGCAAATAATTATAGGAAATAAAAAATAATCAAATTTACAGAATTTTGTGGATTAGGGGATTGTTTTGCATCCCATGAGTATGTCTTTCTATTTTTATTCACATTCATGACTTAAAAAACCCCTCTTTTTCCTAAAGAACGTTTCATTAAAATAACGTATTTCCAATCATGACTACTTATTATATGAAGTATTTCATTAAAAATATATAATTTCCAACATGTTTGAGTCATATAATTGATTATGACATAGTCCTGACCCAAATAGTAGGCAAACTGGAATATTTATAACTCTCCATGAAGGAGTAGTGTGATTTAACTCGTAAATCTGGACTGTGTCTATATTATTGCATTGTATAACACAATATAATTCTTTAAATTAGAGATATCTCTAAAAATCTGAGTGTAATAAAATTGTGATCTACTTTTTCACTTTTTTGGCAATATTAGTGTCAATTCCTCACTAAACAGAATCTAGTATTTGATTAATAAGCACTTAATATACACCAGAAATACAGAACATAGAAATTAACATTAAATTAAAAGGACTAAACACGGAGAATAGAATATAAAATATCTTTTTCCAGATTATCAGATTTGATAACTATCTTTTACTAGACTGAGAACGGGTTGTGAAAAACTAATAAAAATTCCTTAAAATTTTCAATAGTCAAGAAAATAGTGAAATATTCCCCCCTCAGAAATATATATAATGCCACCATTTATGTAATATTACAAAATCATTTTCTATATTTGTAATAAGTATTTGTGTTGGAAGTCTATAAAAATTGATGATAAAAGCTGTGAGATAACATGAAGATGGTTTTTTAAATGGCCTACAAAGTGATTGCAAAAAAAGACATTGAATTTAAGAAGAGGTATACATTGGGAAATGAGATACATTAATAGTTTTAATTTTTCAAACATCATTTTTGGGAAAGTACACTTAGAAATGGGCTTTCTCAAATCCAGATATTGAAAGAATGTTTTATTGAATTTTTTAATAACCAACTCAGATATCCACTAGAAGGTAAGATCATTGAGGACTGAATTTTTGTCTGTTTATGCTAGCTTACTGCTCTTTCCCTAACATCTAGGCGAGGGCCTGAAACATAGAGGTGCTCGATAGACATTGAATGAATGCATGAATCTACTTATGACCTTGAAGACATTTTTCTAGGCCAAACTTATTGGAGCAAAATTACACACAGTAGAACCCTGGGATTTTGCCAGTCATTTCATCTGAATCTTGAAGTTGATCCAAATAAGTGTGTAAGGAAAACTTTGATCCTATTCTTAGTTCATCTCTGAGCTGAGGCAGAATACATATTTGTGTAAGGTGAAAATTTTATGAGAGAGTGCTGTCTTATAAAACCCTAGCTTTAATATCAAGCCATGGAGGCTGGTTTTTAACTAGAAACACGAGAGTAGTGGTTGAGAGACCACATAATAAACCATTTACTCCTTACAGTTGTCAAAGCTTAGCTGAGAGAAGCACCCTGTAATGAAGATTTGTTATTTGCTTAACTATACTTAAGCAGTACATTTTTACCTCCACGTGCTCTGAAATCCATTACTTTAATAATTTATTCCAGCACAGAGCTAATTCCTGTGACTGTGAACCTGCTGTATCTCTCTGGTGGAATTGGACTTTGTCATGATGACATTGGTTTATATCTGGGAATATTATAGAAAATGTCCCTAAAATATTGCAATTGTGTTTTCTGTAGCTAGTTATTGATAAATTTTTAATTACATGAGGGGATTTTATTTCAAGTTTTATGTCAGGATGGGTTGCATTTGTCTAATGGAACATATACATTTTTTAATGGTTCAACTGACCATGTTTGCAATTTTATGTTGTCTAAAGCTTACATATAAACTTCTAAGCCACCTACTGGAATGTGATCTCAATGTTTTGATCTCAATGTTTGTTTGTGTGTGTGTGTGTATTCACTTCAATTCTTGCTCAATTTCATATCTTGTTTTGCTTTCTTTTTTTCTCATACATTTAATTTATATCTTAAAATATACATGTCCTTAAAATTGATTTATATTGATTTATATTTTAAATCAATTGCAGAACAAGGTGGAAATTATTAATCAATTATTGGCTAATAAAAACAACTTTAAAAATTAAAAATAAAGTCACTTAAGATAATTGGCTGGGTTATCAAATGACTTTGCAATTGGCAAGATGACTTCATCATTATGGAAAAGCACTAAACATCTGACAGAGGGCAGCACGTCAACATGTAAAATTATACGGGGCGAGCACTTTGTTAACCTGGAAAATACTTTTCAATTTTGTTCATTTGTGGTTCAAATCTATTTGTATAGAAAGAGAAGGGTGGAGAGAAAGGGAAGACAGTGCCAAAAGAATAAATGAATAAATAGATTGATAACACCAATATAAGAAAGAAATAAGGATCTTCAGGGGTGTTTTAGCTGCTCACTACGCATCCTCAGTGCATCCTGAGATCATTCTGATGTCCCCACAGAATAGCTGACATCAGATTTGGGCATCCCAATGAATTCTTTCCAAGTGATAGGGAAGGGGTTGTTGGAAAAGCTTTGTCAGAGCCACTTAATGTCTGAAACTCTCTCCTATCCCTAATTGTGTCTCATCACACTGGACTTTAGGTTTCTAAATTCTCACAGAGGTGACTCTCATGGTCATATGAGGAAGCCTATTATTCAGTCCTTAATTACCTTCCCAAATGTCACCTCCCAGAACAGGGGTTAAATCTGACTGCTGCAGCCTGGGCACATTCTCTGATAATATCTTAGCCTCATATTCCGTGCAGGACAGGTGAGATCATATATCAAGGATTTAGAAAAGGCCTCAGGATAGTCTGGCTGCCTGAGTTGGCAGATGGGGTAGTCCTTCAGGCCCTGAGGGAAAGCTGAGCCAGGCAGGTTGTAAATGGCCAGGGAGGTTTCTGCAGGGTTGTATTTCTTGGGGACTGAAAGGCAGATGACCTTTAGATTCCTGAGAAGGTTCTGGATAAGTAGTATATTATGACTTTACTACACCAAATTCCCCTTTTCCTCCTAAGTACTCAACCAGACACTCCTCATTTACTGAACTCATAAAATTTCCACTCATGGATGGAACTAATTATTCCCCAGTTTCAGACCTAGGTTCTGCTGCCTCCACTTTATAGTATTATAGGTAGAATTGAGACAAAATCATTATAGATGGTGCCAAGGAATCCTATTATGGACTGAGAGGTCAGGCAGAGTGTCATTTTTACCTTCTAAAACAGAAATCCATTTAACTCATACTAAAAGTCACACTTAAAAAGATTTTTTTTTAATGTGTCACATAAAGCCACTTTGTATTCTTTAAATTTTGTCTCCTTTTAGTTTTATAAATTCTCTTATTTGAACCTATAATTAAGAATTAATGTTGGTTTAGTGGTCTTGGAATTCCTAGGATAGAAAACATTTTTTTGTGGTTTGTTCATTTGTTAGAGTGTTTTGTTCCTCCCAATTTTAAAGTAGGAAAAAAGGGAAAATCATTAAGAATATTACCATTTAAGCATACCATTTTGAATTTTGACTTGAGGTAGAGCCTTGTTTCCAGGAAAGAAAGATGAAGGAATGAGGAACAATAAAAGTGTAATCTGAATTATTTGGAGATCTTTAAAAAAAACCCATTTTCTTTATTCCTTATGGTTTGGGAGGAAGAAATGAGGAACAGAATGGACATGGTGAGCAAATACTTCTTGTATCCTCCATTCTTCTGATTAGAAAGCACTGGAATAAACATTTAACACTTTTGAGATGGGATATTTGCTAATTTACAAACACTGCTTGTGCAGAGTTTTGGCTTGTTTGCTTTCAGATCCCTTCTTGCTTTACTTAGTATCACTAGATGAGGGCTTGCAGGGAGAGCAATCCTTGCAGGCTGTTTTTGGGCCCTCCCTGTATCAGCTGATTACATGGGTTTAGCCAAAGGGAGTCACAGACAGAAGGTCAGAGGGAGAGTGAAAGGGAAGAGCCAGGGTCTTTCCCCCATCTGTGTGACTCACACAGCATCTCTCTCAGTGTCTGAGTCTCTCCATGGCTCTAGATTTCATTGATGGATCTGCTGTATTTCAAATTCTGTCAGACAACCCTGGCCTTTGGGCTCTAGTGACCAGCCTCCTCCAGGCTGCCTGCTGATGCCTCACCATCCCCTGGTCATCTTTTAGCTCTTTCATCACGTGGGGGACTGAGTCCCTGTATTAAGTTTCCTCTGGCTTAAACACTTAGTATAATTTTTATTTTTCTGTTTCAAACTGAATGATATACCATTACAGCATTTACCTTATGCCTAAAATAAAGAAAATTGAAAAGTATAAGTAGATTTTCTTGATCAGCTAATATTTATTCAAGCACAAATTGGAGAAAGCCTACCATGACTTCCTTAAGATAGTGTATTTAATGGCTCTCCTAACAAAAACACCAAGGATCACAGCTTGATTTAGAAGTCTAATGGTATTACCAGAATTCAGTTCACTGGATTGTCTTGTTTATTTATTTTGTTCCTTTAGATTGGCAACATTCTCAGACTTTATCTCTCTTTATCATAATACAAATTTCAAAAGAAGAAAGAATGAACTCTCCTAATATCCACTAGCCTCCTGGAGGGAGACAGTCTTGGTTGCTGGGTCAGCTCCTCTGGCTCTGCTGCCTGCAGTGATTGAGTCTCTTCCAGACCCAGGCTGCTCCACTTTCCATCTGACCTTCCAAGCCGGGCTAGGTCCTGTCCCAGTCCAGTTTCTCTATTTATTGACTTCATCAGAAAGTTGAAGGTGTTGACAGAGTTTGTAATGTGATTTGTGAAGTTCAAATGAAGCCTTCTGAAATGAAGGGACTGCATTTCCTAATGGTCACTAATGCCTGGTAATAAACACATACTCATCAGATAATGAATACCTACTTTGTTTTGGAATGTAAATAGAAGTTTCATTAATTACCGATTCCTAGTAGAAATCTAAGTTGCCTTTAAACCTCAGTTAGGGCAATGTGAATTCACAAAAAGAAAGACCACAAATATGAAAGTGGAAAAACTAAGCTATAAGAATGTTATGATTTTAAGGGGCCAGTAAATAGCACTCTTCCTCTTTGGAGTTCTGAACAAATTTATATAAATTATAAAAGAATCAGAAGACAGTTAATGGACTATTGTTTTTATTATTGGAAAGGCTATAGTGGTCTTTCCAGAGCAGATATAATCACTGAGGACTGTTGCTTTATATCTCTGAGTCTTCAAACAGGGAATGAGATGGACCTTCAGAACTGCCTCTAGCAAGTGAGTCTCGCTCCGGACCTATGGGTGGTTGCTCCCTGAAACAGGAACAGAGAAGAATGCACTCACCCTAGTTAATCTGAACAGAGAGAAGAGAAAGGCCCTGAGTTGAGAAGGCTCAACTGTTTTTCAGCTCCACCAATGAGATGTCAACCATCCTTTCAAGAGTGGGTAGAAATTATGAAGTGATAGAGGTTTTTATTTTCCAGACTCAGGCTGGAATGCTAGAGTGAAAATGAAAGGGTCTTTCTGCAAGCACCTATAGGATATGTGTAATGTTTTTATCTGTGAATGTTTTACCATTGGATAAAGTCTCAATAAATGTGTTACATTAAAATGTGAAACACAAAGCAAATGATTCAAAAAAATCAGCATCGTGATTTTCACTTAAGTAGGAATCCAATACCAAATCCCTACTGGACTTAGCACAAAAAATGGCTGTGGCTAATACACCAGACCATAAGTATTATTGTCTGCTGACTGTAAGAAGCACAAACAAAATTTTTGAGCCTTATTCTAGAAACATGATATATCAATCAAAAGAAATTATTTTGACAATAAATGTTACTGTTCTCCCAGAGGGAGTTTAATGTGATTTTATACAACTAATGAAAACAAAATCTACATTCATGAAAAGAGGGGCAAGGCTTTTGGTTGGGTTAGTCTCAAAAAAGCCAGAGAGAAAAAAATTCCTTAGAGTCTTGCTTTCTTTCACTTAGATAATGAGCAGAGATTAAGGCAGTACCCTTCCAACTAAGACATGTTCATCTTTTCACAGAGATTTCTGAAAAAAATTTAACCTCTAGAAATGATAGCCATACAATTAAGGATGCTGGGTGGGAGGTCGGGTGTATTTTGCAGTGAGCATGCCACATTTTCAACATCACTTGGGTCCTAAAGCTTAAGAAGCCTCTATTCTACAAATAAGAATAGCTCTATTTATATCTTTTTTTGTTGTTGACAAAGACTTTTTATAATAACTTTATGTTTTGAAATTACCTCAAACTTAGAGTAGTTGCAAGAAACACGGAACTTCTGCATAACCTTTACCTAGGTGCCTTGACTGTTTATATTTTACCACATTTGTTTCATCATTCTCCTTTTCCTTGTCTCTCCCACCTCGTATATTTTTAATAAACATTTAAAAGTTGCAAATATGGTACCTCTTTATCCCTAAATACTTTGGTGCATATCTCTTAAGACAAAGATTTTCTCTTATATAACCACAGTGCAATTATTAAAGTTGGAAAATTAACTTTGATACAGTATTATTATCTAATCTATAGACCTTATTCAAATCTTGCTAATTGTCAAAATATTGTTCTTTATATAGTTAGCCTTTTAATTAATTCTGACTCTTCCTGGGTTCAGACTTTAGATAAAGCGGAGATGCAGAAAGCAAGAGGTGTTGTACCTGTTGGTGAGGTGGCCTTTCTTGTACTTAGATTCTTGGATGTTGAGTTTTAGGTCAACATCACTAATGATTAGGGAAATGCAAATCAAAATCACAATGCAATACCACCTTACACTCCTGCAAGCATGGCCATAATAAAAAAATAAATTAAAAAATCAAAAAACAATAGATGTTGGCGTGGTTGCGGTGAACAGGGAACACTTCTATACTGCTGATGGGAATATAAACTAGTACAATCACTATGGAAAACAGTGTAGATATTCCTTAAAGAACTAAAAGTAGAACTGCCATTTGATCCAGCAATTTCACTACTGGGTTTCTACCCAGAAGAAAAGAAATCATTATACAAAACAGATACTTGAACATGCATGTTTATAGCAGCACAATTTGCAACCGAAAAATGTGGAACCAACCCAAATGCCCATCAACCAACAAGTGGATAAAGAAACTGTGATAAATATGAATGATGGAATACTACTCGGCCATAAAAAGGAATGAATTAATTGCATTCACAGTGACCTGGATGAAATTGGAGACTGTAATTGTAAGTGAAGTAACTGAGGAATGGAAAACCAAACATCGTATGTTCCCACTCTTAAGTGGGAGCTAAGCCATGAGAATGCAAAGTCCTAAGAATAACACAATGGACGTTGGGAACTCAGGGGTAAAGGGTGGGAAGGGGGCCAGGGATAAAAGACCACAAATTGTGTGCAGTGTGTACTGCTTGGGTGGTGGGTGCACCAAAATCTCATGAATCACCACTGAAGAACTTATGTAGCCAAACACCACCTGTTCCCCAATAAGCTATGAAAATAAAAACAAAATTAACTGAAAAATAAAAAATAAAACAAGTTCTAAGAGGCTTAAAACAAGAAAGAAAACTAACAGGTTTCCACCCCTTCCATGAGTTTCTGTCTCTTACAGGTGGGTATTCCTATATTTAGAGGAATCCGAATGCAACTGGCCAATAAGCACATGGAAAGGTGCTCAACATCATTAGTCATTAGGGAAATCCAAATTAAAACTATAATGAGATGCCTCTTCACACCCACTAGAATGGCTAAAATTGGAAAGGCTTGGCAATGGCAGGTGTTAGTGAGGATATGGAGCAACTGGAACCCTTGTGCTCTTTTAATAAGAGTGCAAAGTGATGCTGCTCCTGAAGCCGACTGCTTGGCATTGTTGCATAATTAAATATGCACTTGGCATTGTTGCATAATTAAATATGCACTTACAATGCAATCCATTATTTCCACTCCTAGCTATTTATGCAAAAGAAATAAAAATATATGTTTACAGAAAGACATGTTAAAAAAAAAAAAGAGCATTCATTATTGCCTTGTGTAAACATAAGCTTTGACTTGAAAAGGCTGTCCTAAGGTTTGCTTTCAGAGAAGCTTCCCTGGCACCTCTTCTAAGTCATATTTAATGTTACCTAGCAGACCAAGACCTCCAGTTTCCTTGAAGACTCTGCACCACCTTCTGAATGCTCCCAAGGATGGTCCCCCAAATATTTCCCTGCAAGCCCTCCACCCCGACTTGGGGCATCTGCCAGCATTCCTTTCTAATCTGCTTGGATTCCTACATGGTCTTTCTCTCCACATGTAACATCTTACTGCCAGTGTTGTCCTGATATTGTGTTACTTCCTACTGATGACTCAGAGATTTTACAAGTTCTGTGATCCCACAGAGATTTTGGATGAAACTGGACACTGTATTGTTCCCTAATTCTCTTTTCTATATGCACTAAATTTTCACACTCTCTGCTTTCCTCCCTCTCTTCCTAGCCATTCTCTTTCACATTATAGCTCTTAGCCAGACCTTTGGGACCAAGGTTCCTGATTCACTCTGAAGCTTTTACCACCCAAACTTACCCTATCAGAATGAGGCTGGTCTCATACCTTCCCAGGCCTGCGATAAAGATCAGTAGGGATTGATCTATTTGTGTGCCCATTGTAGAAAATACATGAAAGCTCATGCACATACACACATGAGCACGCACACGTGTGCTCACACACACCATGTGAATAGATTTAACTGAAAGCTTTATACTGCCTGCATCAGAATCTATTATGTTATTCTTTAAGCAAGTCAGGAGATGGATTCAATGTCAGGTTTGCTTATTACTATTCAGATAAACAGATAAATCTTCTTGCAACTAGCCATCTTCAATCTCAGGGTTTTCTTAAATGTAATGAAGTTACTATTTGACGGCAAGCTGGAGGGTTTAGCTACAGGCAGGACAGGCAGAGGAATAACTGGTGAAGCTCAGAGCTTAGAAAACTGGGTGCACAATGTTTCTCTGTTGGATAAAAGATAAAATAAAGAAATCTTAATTAAAATATGCTAGGGCTAGTTCCAAGAAACTAGTTCGGGCACCTCAATCAAAATGCTTACCTGCAATTTGGGTAACATTCTCCCAAATGGCCCTTGTAAGGTTAGCATAAGTCCAAGAGAGAAACAGAGGGTTAAGATATCCAATGCTTATGAGAAAGGAAATTATAATATCTTTAATAAAATCACTTAATCACAACTATTTAAAAAACTAGATACATATTAACCACTAATTACCTACATTTACATATTACAAAGGAATTTTTAAGTGAATACTACAAATTGGCTTAGATAAATACCTTCTTATTTATATAAGCTTGTCTTCAATTGCTACTTAAATGCTGCTCACTCTGGTTTTCTTCCCAGAGGTCAGAGGCCTTCTCTGCCATTCTTGAAGTGGGCAGCAATGCCACAGAGCTTTCTGCAAGAATGACCTGTGCTAACTGCTTGACCTTATTTGAAATCACTGTCTCTTTAGTCTCTTTTGTGCTTCTCATGCTCCTGACTGCTGGATTTCTTCCCAGTTTTTCTTCTTTGACCCTCCATTTGATTTTACAGACAGAACCATAAATCTCCTGTCTACTCTCATTCTTTTTTCTCTTTGCTTTATTTATGTATTTAAAAATGAATAGTTTTTATTTTTTTACATGACTTTTAGACTTACAGAAAAACTGAGGAGAAAGTAGAGTTTCTACACTTCATCCCCCACCCCAATCTTCCCCACCAACAACTTGGGGCACCAGAGTGGTACATTTGTTACAATCAATGAACCAATACTGACACATCATTATCAACCAGAGTACATAGTTTACATTAGGATTCACTCTTGGTGTTGTACATTATACCAGTCTGACAGCTATACAATGACATGAATCTGTCATTATAGTATCATACAGAGTAGTTTCACTGCTCTAAAACCCCTCTGTGCTACAGCTATTCATGTCTCCCCCTACCCAACCTCTGGAAACATTGATCTTTTCGCTGTCTCCATTGTTTTGCCTATACCAGAATGTCAGATAGTTAGAATCATATAGTATGTACCTTTTGAGATTGGCTTCTTTCACTCAGCAATATGCATTTAAGGTTCTGCCACACTTTTAAAGGCTTGATAGCTCATTTTGGTTTTTTTTAGTGCTGAATTATATTCTATTGTGTGACTGTATCCATAATTCATTTATCCATTCACCTACTGAATGATATGTTGGTTTCTTCCAAGTTTTGCCAATTATGAATAAAGCTACTATAATCATTCACGTGCAATTTTTTATGTGGATATGAGTTTTCAACTCATTTAGGTAAATATTAAGGAATGCTATTGCTGGATTTTGTGTAAGAGTATGTTTAATTTTGTAAGAAATTGTCAAACTGTCTTTCAAAGTGGCTGTACTGTTTTGCAGTCACACCAACAAAGAGTTCCTGTTGCTCCTGGCTAACATTTGGTGTCATGTGTGTTTTGCAGTTTAGCCATTGTCATTTTGATTAGCATTTTTCTAATAACGTATGATGTGGAACATCTTTTCCTCTTTTTTGGTGGGGATTCTATTCAGATCTTTTGGCTATTTTTATTTTATTTTGTTTTTATTTATTTATTATTATTATTTTTTGAGATGGAGTTCTCTCTGTTGCCCAGGCTGGAGTGCAGTGGTTCGATCTCAGCTCACTGCAACCTCCGCCTCCTGGGTTCAAGCGATTATTCTGCCTCAGCCTCCTGAGTAGCTGGGACTATAGCTGTGCACCACCACACCTGGCCAATTTTTGTATTTTTAGTAGAGACGGGATTTCACCATATTGGCCAGGCTGGTCTTGAACTCCTGACGTCTTGAACTGCCCACCTTGACCTCCCATAGTACTGGGATTACAGGCATCAGCCACCGCCCTCAGCCTTGGCCATTTTTTAAACTGGTTTGTTTGTTTGTTTTACTGTTGAGTTTTAATAGTTCTTTGTATGTTTTGGGTTAAAGTCCTTCATTAAGTATGTCTTTTGAAAATATTTTCTCCTAGTCTGTGGTTTGTCTTTCTATTGTCTTGACAGTATCTATTGCAGAGCAGAAGTTTTGAATTTCACTGAAGTCTGATTTCTTAATTTTTTCTTTTATGAATCATGTTTTGGATTTTTATCTAAAAAGTCTTTGCCAAACCTGAGGTCGTGTGGATTTTCTTTTATTGTCTGGGAGTTTATAGTTTTGCATTTTACACCTAGGGATGTGATACATTTTGAGTTAATTTTTGTGAAAAGTGTAAGGTCTGCGTCTACAATTAGTATTTTTTTTGCATGTTGATTTTCAGTTATTCCAGCACTCTTTGTTAAAAAGACTATTCTTTTTCCATTGAATTGCCTTTGTACCTTTATCAGACACGAGCATTTCTTGTTTATCTATTCTATTCCATTGATCTGTTTGTCTGTCCTTTCACTATTACCTCACTGTCTTGATTACTGTAGCTTTATAATAAGCCTAATAAGCTTTGAAATTGAGTAGCTATCAGTCCTCCAACTTTGTTCTTCTTCAATATTGTGCTGGCTATTTGGTGTCTTTTGTCTCTCAATGTAAACTTTGAAATCAATTGTTGATATCTACAAAATAACTTCGTAAAGTTTTGATTGGAATTTCATTGAATTTGTATGTGAAATTGGGAAGCATTGACCACTTAACAATATTGAGCTTTCTCGATTCATAAACATAGAATATCTCTTCATTTATTCAGTTCTCCTTTGATTTATTTTATCAGTTTTGTAGTTTCGTCATATAGATATTATACATATTTTGTTATATTTATACTTAAGGATTTCTTTTATTTTGGTGCTAATATAAATAGTATTGTGTTTTTAATTTTAAATTCCAGTTGTTCATTTGCTGGTACATAGGAAAACAATTGACCTAACCTTGTATCCTGTAAACTTGCTATAATTGCTTGTTAGTTTCCAGAGCCTTTTTACAAAATATATTTTTTACTCTTTGAGATTTTCTACATGGAAAATCATGTTACCTGAAAACAATGATTTTTTTTTCCTTCTTTCTTAGTCTGTATAGCTTTTATGTTTGTTGTTGTTGTCTTATTGCATTAGCTAGGGCTTCCAGTATAATGTTGAATAGGAGTACTAAGGAAACATCCTCATTTTGTCCCTTAACATAGTGGGAAAGCCTATGGTTTCTTACCATTAAGTATGATGTTAGCTGCTAGGTGTTCTTTTTTTCCCCAGATATTCTTTATTAAGTTGAGGAATTTCTCCTCTGTTCCATGTTTGCTGAAAATTTTTATCATGAATGTGTGTTGGACTTTGTCAAATGCTTTCTCTGCATCTATTCGTATGATCATATGATTTTTCTCCTTTACCCTATTGATGTGATTAATTCTATTAACTGATTTTTTAAAGTTGAACCATCCTTGTATACCTAGAATAAGTTTCACTTGGTTGTGGTATAAAGTGTTTTTATACATGTTAGACTTAAGTTGTTAATATTTTGTTGGGGATTTTTCCATTTTATTCATGAGAAATATTGTTGTACAGTTTTTCTTTCTTGTAATGTCTTTGCTTTGGGTATTAGGGTAATACTGGCTTAATAGAGTGAGTTAGAGAGTATTTCGTTGGCTTCTATCTTCTGAAAAAGATTGTAGAGAATTAGTATAATTTCTTTCTCAAATGTATGATAGAATTAACCAGTGAACCCATTTGGAAGGTCTTTTTCCTTTTCTTTTCTTTTCTTTTTTTCCTTTTTTCTTTTCTTTTCCTTTCCTTTCCTTTCTTTTCTCCTTCCTTCCTTCCTTCTTTCTTTCCCTCCCTCCCTCCTTTCCTTCCTTCCTTCCTCCCTCTCTCTCTCTTTCTTTCTCTGTCTCTCTTTCTTCTTACTTTCTCCTTCCTTCCTTTCTCTTTCTTTCTTTCCTTCCTTCCTTCCTTCCTTTCTTTCTTTCTTTCTTTCTTTCTTTCTTTCTTTCTTTCTCCTTCTTTCTTCTTTGTCATACTTTCCCTCCCTCCCTCCCTCTCTCCCTTCCTTCCTTCCTTCCTTTCTTCCTTCCATTATTTATTTATTCCTCATAATTTAGAATATTCTTCAAGAGAAAGATGAAGGCCATCAACTTAGTGTTAGCACCTTTTCCAATGAACCTCAGCGTTGACTTCTGTTAGACTTAGCGACAATGTTACTGGTATGTCGCATGCTGCTCTCTAACGACTATCTTTAAAAGGGGGGGGAAAAAAAAGAACCTGCATCTTTTGCAATTAAATATTCCCTTTCCACCATCTAAAGAGACAGGATTTCTGCTGTAGGCTTCTGATCAAGATGCTTACTTTCGGTTCCCTCTGAACCAGAATTTTTCAAGAAATGTGCACTTTATTTAAATGTTTTAAACTAGTGTTGTAGTGGCTTTTTTTACTTAGGCAGATAGGTTGATATTCTTGTGTTTCACCACGCTGCTGATGGTATTTCTACTTGTGTTATGATTGTGACTGCAAAGCCAGGCAAAGGGTCAGCAATACTTTCTGCACTAACTACTAATGAAGACTTCATGGTTTCAAGTTCCTGTAGGTGAGCTCTAAGACCCTCTGTACTTGGGTAAAATCAGCCTGTGGCTGCATGTGGGTGCTTTGCTGCACCCATAATTTAGGACTGGTATACTCTGTCTCCTCTTTACTGTACCCTTACCAACTGTCAGACACTTTATATACAAATCTCATTTATCCTGACAACAACCCTGTATTCATCATTGTTCAAATTAGGCAAATAAAACTGTGGTTAAAAAGCCTCCCTCAAATGACAAGTAAGTCTGAATTTGAACACAGGTTTGTCTGATCCCAGGTGATGTTTCTAATGACTGTGACATACAACATCATTTACAAGTATCTATCGAGTACCTAAAGGGTCAGAAACTAATATGGTAGAACATGAAGTTTTGCTAAAATTTGGTCCATTCATTCATGGGACTTATAATTTAATTAGGGATAGAAGAAAGATACAAATGAAGTACCTTAGAACACAAGGAAGGGAAATAACAATGAGCCTGAAATAGTTAAAGAAGACATTATGAAGATCATGATGCTTGGACTAAGGTTTGTATGAAGAACCGGTTACAGAGCGTAGGATGTGGTATGGCAGGCCCATTGCTCAATGGCACAGAATGAGCAAAGGTAAAAGTAGAAATGAGCAAAATGTGCATTAAGCTGTAGCTTCATGGGAGGAAGGTCTGTATTTGATTCATTTCTGAATCCAATGTACCCAATGTGATACATAATAATCAAGTGTCCAATGGATGTTTGTGGGTTGAGACACTAAGAGACTGTGTATAAAAGGGGAAGGGTTTGAACTGAAGGTAAAAAGAGAGAAGATTAGAAAGGTAGTTGGTCTGTAAACAACTCTTAAGGGCCTTCCAAGCACTAAAAAGTATGATCTTCTGAATGTCAGCTTGTAACACTGGAATTAATCTGCTAGGAAATACAGAATCGTTGAATGTGTTAGAGGAAAACATAATGAAACAAGTGTTGGAAAGCATAATCTGAGATGGGAGAGACAAAGATGACAGGGAAACTAACTAGTAAGACTATTGCAAAAATCTAGTTATGAGGGAGGCTACTTTGGCCTAGGATGTAGGAAGCTAGAAAGAGTAGCTCCCAGCCCAACAATAAAAAATAGATAGACTACTAGACCTAAACTTTTGTCAACCCCATCTGGTGAATTCACAGGGCAGCCAACAGTCTGAAATTTAAGATAAGACAGGTGCCTCCAAGGACCTGAAAGGCAAGCACTGGCTCACCTATGGGCAGTGTGGGCAGAATGAGGGCTGCCATACATGTGGATAAAACACATTCAGCTAAAAATTTTAAGGAATTGCTAAGTAGGTCCTTGGAGCATAGACAGTAGTGTTTGCACCCACTTGAAGGCTCTTCTTCGTGGGACATCCCACAAAAAGATTAGAAGAATAGAAGGCAGATGAAAGGCCTGGAAAATTCTCCCGTGGTGTTGCAGGACTGGAGGAATCCAGCTGTATTGAAGCCTGGACAGAATCTTTCTCTCCTATAGAACAAAAGCCTGTCTGAGGTCACTGAGGGAAAGGCAGCAAATCCTGTTGTCCCAGGTAGAGGTGAAGACCACTGCTGCTGCTGGAGAGAGGGCAAAAGAAAAGCCCTCTCACTTTGGGGGAGGAATAGGAAAGTATCCTGGGTCAAGCCCATTTAAGGGCTCCTACTGCTGGACAGGGCAGGAAATACTGTCTTGCAGAGGACTCACCTAAGACGCAGAGCAGAGTTTGGCTGTCAGAGGTAAGAAGACAGCATCACTAAACACCACCTCTAAGATCCAGCAACACAGGGTTCACCTAAGACTGAAGTTGGGCAATGACAACAGAGAAATTCCCAGCCCCTTTCCCAGGTAATAAGCAACAATGGTCCACCTTGGGGAGAGGGGCAAGAGTGTGGAGAGACGCTGTCTGAGGCATAGGCACAGGGATGGCTCAAAGCTGAGGGTGGAGCTGGGGAGAAAACCCCTCCAGCAGCTTGCCATTTTGTGTTCTGTGCAGAGGATAAACTGCAGGGAGGCAAGGATCCTAGCAGAGAGACCAGGTAAGCAGTAGCTGCAATAATCGTACGAGATTATCCAAACCACCACCGTAGGCTTGGACAGGGTGGCAGCAGTAGTAGAATGTGAAGTGGTGTGATTCTGATTATGTTTCGAATCTAGAACCCTCAGATTTGATTTGCTGATGGAACCCTCAGATATGCTGATCCATTAGATACAGGATGTGAGAAAAATATAGGAGTCAAAGACAGTCTCCTATATTCAGACTGAAACTGAAAGGTGGTGTCACTAAGTTGGGGAAGACTAAGGTAGGGAGAAGGTGTGGGTGATAAAACAAGAGTTCTGGACATATCCTGTAGAAATCTATTCGTAACCATTTAGGGACTTCATAATTATCTCTGCATTAGCCTTTATATCTTTGTGTGTATTGGAGACCAGTCCTGCATATGAGGTGCTAAAGGAAAGGCTTGTAGAACTATGGGCAGCTTCGTTTTTGTCAAGATGCTTCTGCCACGAGGAACTGAACTCTTCCCTGGTTCATTTATATTAGCTGGCCTTGCTTTCTTGATTTGCAAGATGGAGATCTTTTCATCCATAGTCATAGTTGTATTTTGTGTTGGGTAGGAAATGTGACTTAAAATTTTAGAGGTGATACTTACCACCTTGTTACAAATCATTTACCGATGTTTACAGATTCCATGACTCCTTAATTTTCTGACACCATCCTTCCTTTTCTGAGTCTCACTTAGAGTCAGTGGTGCATGCTTAAAGTTTATGTCTTCTTAGGTAGGGATTACAAACTTTATTGGAAGAATGGGGAAACTGAGGCTCCTATGAAGTAATACCTTCATTATTTGGCCCCTCAGGATTGGTTAAGATGTGCAAGAGGGAAATTATATTTCAAAATAAAGGCAGGGTGCGGTGGCTTATGCCTATAATCCCAGCACTTTGGGTGGCCGAGATGGGCAGATCATCTGAGGTTGGGAGTTCGAGACCAGCCTGACCAACAAAGAGAAACCCTGTCTCTACTAAAAATACTAAATTAGCCGGGTGTGGTGGCTCATGCCTGTAATCCCAGCTACTCAGGAGGCTGAGGCAGGAGAATCACTTGAACCCGGGAGGTGGAGGTTGCGGTGAGCCGAGATCGCACCATTGCACTCCAGCCTGGGCAACAAAAGCGGAACTCTTGTCTCAAAAATAAATACATAAATAAATAAATAAAATAAAATAAAACAAAATAAAATAAAATGGGTCAGCTGATACTCTTTGTCATTGGCTTAAAGTGGGAGGAACAAACTGTCCTTCTGAGCTAACTTCCAACGGTATTCTGATTAAGCACAGGAAATGGAGTGGTGCTTAACTGCTGGGAAGTAGGGAAGACTTTCTTCACAAAAGGGAATGTTTAGGTGAAAGATAAGGGAAACTGATAAAGCAGCCCTCTAGCTTTCAGGCTGAAAGTCCTCAAGTGCTGAGAATTTCAATGATGTTTGCTGACAACGTCCATCAAAAACACCTGAACTTTTTAGGCCACATTCAAGATCTCCTCCTTCAGAGTTGCTGTGCTGTGGCCAAGACTTGGTATAAAAAAGCCCAGTGATGACCTCAATTTTAAGTCTCTAAGGTGTACCTTGAAGCTTCTGATTTTCTCATTTATGTCCCCCACAAATAGTAATATTTATCATATATTAAATGTTGACTTTGTATCAGGCACTCTGCAAACATTATCTCATTGAATTTGCTGGCCAACCCTGAGAGAAAGGTGTATTTATGTTTTGCAGACAGGAGTCAGACTGAAGAGGCTAGGTTGTTTTCACATGGCTAATGAGTTGGTGAATACAAATTTGCACACATGTCTGCTGAGTTCAAAGCCCATACCCTTTCCTATTGTGCTTTGTGGTCTTTCGAATTTTTGTATAGCTCAACATTTTTAGGCCATGTATCAATTGCTTTGCATTAGCCTAACCAGCACACTTGCCTTTATTCAGCATTATTGGGTGCTGAGTTATTTATGTTATTATTCTGATAAATGAAGTCACTGCAGTACATATAAAATGCCAGCTTCCAAAGAACTAGCATACATAAAAGGTCTACATAAAATATTACTGAATTAAAAATTACTAGTATCAGTCTGTGGCCTATTAGAAACCAGGCCGCACAACAGGCGGTGAGCGGCAGGTGAGCAAGCAAAGCTTCATCTGTATTTACAGCTGCTTCCCATGGCTCACATTACTGCCTAAACTCCACCTCCTGTCAGATAAGTGGCAGCATTAGATTCTCATAGGAGCACAAATGCTATTGTGAACTGCGCATGTGAAAGAGGTAGGTTGGACGTTCCTTATGAGAATCTAATGCCTGATGATCTGTCACTGTCTCCCATCACCCCCATATGGGACAGTCCAGTTGCAGAAAAACAAGCTCAGGGCTCCCACTGATTCTACATTCTGATGAGTTGTATAATTACTTCATTATATATTACAATGTAACAATAATAGAAATAAAGTGCACAATAAATGTAATGCACTTGACTCATCTTGAAACCATCCCCCCACAGCTGGTTTGTGACAAACTTGTCTTCCATAAAATTGGACACCAGTGCCAAGAAGATTGAGGACTGCTCTCTTATAGAACCTTAAGATTATTATTATGAACCTTGATCATTATTAGACAGTATTGAACAAAATTCTATTCATTTTAGTGTTCTTGTTCCTTGGATAATTAATAATAGGCAACTTAACACATAGAGTTTCATATGAAAAAATTGAGTGCCATGTTCTTTTGTAGATTCAAAGAACATCCAAATCTTCTGTCAACTCTATTCATAAGCAAGGGCAGCCTTATCTTTCATGGGATATGTGATAGATTGTCAGTGGTTTTAAATCTGGCTGTGTAGCCAGGTGATTCTCATGGAAGCCAAGTACGGGAGCACTTAGCTCACGAAGAAATTGGAGATACCAGGAGTGCATAGTCACTCAGAATTCCCTCTGTTTGTAAGTACTAGAATTCCCAAACTCCTGGCCTCAAGTGATCATCCCACCTTGGCCTCCCAAAGTACTGGGATTACAGGCATGAGCCACAATGCCTGGCCTTTGTAAGTGCTAGAACTCTAAAAGTTTCCATTGGAACAGGCATTCTTTGGATTCTTCTCTTTGAAAACTACTTTACTAAGGGTCTTGCTTTAGTAAAAACACAAAACTAAACACTCCTTTTAACAGGAGTGTGGATACATAAGACAGCTTGTGAGAGAATATGAAGGCAGAGGACAGCAGAAAATGGAAGGGTTCAGAAATCAGAGAAGGGTACCAGAAAATAAATTGTGCATTTCATGTATGTCCTAAAGTTACTATTGTCTCCAGGTCAGCATCTGGTGTTTACAAATTAATCTACATATTCCCCGGCTCCTTTGAGGATAACACCTTTTTTTAATATTCTTGGACGGAAGAGGCGACAGTGCTTCCTGCTATTAATTTAAACTATTTCCAGCAACATGGAATTATGGGACTTTGGTATTCTATTTTATGGTATCAACAACTCCTACTCATCACCTTTCAACTTCTAAAAGAATATAATTAGAGACTTCAGAAAAGAGAAAAAACAAGTCTCCTGTGCAAAGAACAGTCATTAACTAATGAGCAAACTACAAGTTGTGAACAAGAGAGCAGCACCTATTACAAGAACTTTTCCTTGATTGTTCTGCAGTGTATGAAACAGAAATTATATTGACTAGTGGGTATCACCCTGGTGTGACTGATGAAAAGGCACTCCGGAACACTGAAAAGAATACATTTTTGGAGGAGGAAGGACCCTAAATCTTCATAACATTCCAAACCAACAGCATTTCCCTTATGCATTGATACAGTGCCATGGATATTTTTAACATGCCTCTGATAAATACCCTGTCTTATATATTCTTTCTGAATTCTTTTTTTTTTTTTTTTTTCAGACAGAGTCTCACTCTGTTGCCCAAGCTGGAATGCAGTGATGCTATCATGGCTCACTGCAGCCTGGACCTCCTGGGCTTGAGCAATCCTCTCACTTCAGCCTCCCAAGTAGCAGGAACTACAGGTGCACACCACCATGCCTGGATAATTTTTAAATTTTTTTGTAGATATAGGGTCTCACTACATTTCCCAGGCTGGTCTCAAACTCCTGGGCTTAAGGGATCCTCCTGCCTTGGCCTCCCAAAGTGCTGGGATGATAGAAGTGAGTCATTGTGCCTTGTCTTTCTGCATTCTTAAGCAATGACATTTTTTCTTGTTTTGACTGTTGCAAATGTCCTAGAATTAACATGTATACAAATATAATAATTGTAACAATACGAACTCTTTTTCCTGATCTGATAAATAGAGGTACTTTATTATAATGAAAACTCACTCAATCAATTTTTTACCAAAAGGATAGAGGGAACTAGTGGTGATCTGTGGTATGAGGAGTGTAACTGTTTTCCAGTTTGCTAACATGTCTTAGACACAGGTGCTGTCTGCTGATTATCAGTGATCACATGAGGAAGAGCCGACAGAATCACAGTCTACCAATGACCCCAAAGGCATCTAGATTCAAAAAGAACCTGATGTAGAATGAAAAATATACTAGGGGCAATAATAGAAATATTCTGAAAAGAGCAGTTGTTTTAGGGCTGGTTTTTCAATATTTTGATGAAGAATGCTGCTCTTCCCTTTTTCCTCAGTATCAGCTTATCAAATAACAACTGGGTATGGATCACTTAGAACAAAGACTACACATCTCGGACTCCCTTACAATCATATGACTAAATTTTGATCAATGAGATGCACAAGCTTATTTGCTTGTGAAGGAAGCCTCTGGGAAGAATCCTTAAAAGAAAATAGTTCTTCCTGCTGGCTGGAATAAAGATAATGGTTGGTGCTAGCATAGCCATTTTGGAACAGGATGTAGAAATTTGCATTTTAGAAACTGGCAGATATAGAAATAGCATAACAGCAAGATAATGGAAACTTTGGCTTTCGTGGCTGTGTTTTCACAATATAAGCTTGGCCTACCCTGCTTACCTGGAATTATACATGGGCAGAATATGTACTATGGTAAAGAATGAACTCTGAAACCAGATTGGTTTGATTGAGTCTTGGCTCTATTTCTTACTAGCTGTGTGACCTTGAGCAAATTAACAACTTGTGCCTTTATATGCTCAGTTACAAAATGGGCTAATAAAAATGCCTAACTCATGAAGTTGCTGTGAGGGTTAAATGAGATAATGTATGTAAAATTCTTAGGATAGTATCTGGCATGTCATAAGCCCTATGTAAATAGTATCTGTTATTATTTGAGCTATAATTATTTTCATATTTTTGAGATCACAGAGGAAACTAATTCTAATTAATGTAAAAGCCTCAGCATACATATTAGTGACCAGTATAAAGTGGATACCTAATATTGTGAATGAATGAGTGAATTATTCCTGTTTACCCTGAAGTTCACGTGCTGTAATAACCTGAACAGTAACATTAAAGAACATGGTAGCATACGTTAATCACTTGAATCGTGAACAATTAATTAGAGACCAGAGAGGATTGTTAGCCTTGTGTTCTGGCAATTATTTGGATACAATGGTGTCTTTCTGGCACAGAACTGCAAGAATCAATGGTCATTCACTACTCACTAGTTTAGCAACTTCTCACCTAATTGTTGGTTCCAGTTCTCAACCCTGTACAGCTCTCGTGGCATCCAGCTATTAACCCATTGCAGGCTCCTCTGCTAGTGGCAAGTAATGCAGACTACCTCTGTGCTACCAGCCATTGGTATACCCTTAGAAAAGGCCAACCCACTTATTATTACCCAAAGCCAAAGCTATAATTAAGAATACCCACTGCCACAAAAATGCCATAACATATTGACTTAATTTAAACAAGTACTTAGATCATTTGATAATTAAAGGGGAGGGGTACCTAGCCATTCTCTTTCTTTCTTAGCCTGGTCAACCAAACTTAAGAATAAGTTATATTTTGTATGATATACCTATATCCATTTTCCATATATATACTATGGTTTTTCAAGTAGCATTAGCTGGAACATAGCATTTCCATTCTATTATTTTCCTAAATGAAGAACATTCCAAGCCAAGAAAGCACATGACATCAGCAACATTTATAGATCTCTATTAGCAGCTTTGCTACTGTATATAACATGTAGTTAGTTTCAAGTTGCTCTTTAATAATCATTCCATATATTTTCTTTAAAATTAATATAAATGTATCCATCATACTGTCTAGAATTTGACTGCCTTATAAAAAAGCTGGAAGATGTCATAGCAAAGCTATAAAATCGACAGACTGTATGTGACACAACCATTGTATACTTGGTATTCTTTTCCTTGTACACACAGTTTGAAAAATTTCATTACTCATTGGCCCAATTTTACATTTAAATATGAATTCTTTTAATTTTACTTTGCAATCAGGTAAATTAGTGAGAAGGAGTCTAAACAATATGCTTTAATTGCATTTATAAATTATTCTCTCTGTCCTTCATGAGCATTCTTTCTTTTTTAGATATTGAAATGTGGTATCTAAATATAAAGTGCAGTAACATCTGGATCTAATTGCTGGTTTGAATAATATAGACAGACCTTCAACATTTCATGCTTTTGAAAGGATGCGTTTAGTAGGAGGTACTGAGTCAAAGGTTGTAAAAATTTTGTACCACTAAAAATAGTTGAAATCTCAGATTCATTTAAAATGGAAATTACCACTTTCTGAGCAAATAGTTCTTCTTGATGTAAGGTGTATGTATGCTAGGAAGGGTTCATTGAAATAATGTTTTTGCTTTTTTTATATCCCATATAGCATAATTCTTAAAATCACAGTAGTTTTATTTTTTAAAGATTCCAAGTCTTATTCAAATTCAAAGCAAATATTTAAATCAGTAATCACTGAACCCATATGTTATGTAAGGTTTTGTATTGGGGGATATATTTTAGATCTATGTTATCACAATAAACTAGAGTGGAAGCATTAACTTTCCATTAAGATGATGGGCAAATAGGTTGTCATCTGATATGGTTTGGCTGTGTCCCCACCCAAATCTCAAGTTGAATTGTACCTCCCAGAATTCCCATATGTTGTGGAAGGAGTAATTGAATTATGGAGGCTGGTCTTTCCCATGCTATTCTCAGGACAGTGAATAAGCCTCATGAGATCTGATGGATTTATCAGGGATTTCCACTTTTGCTTCTTTCTCATTTTCTCTTGCTGCTGCCATGTAAGACATGGCTTTTCCCTCTTGCCATGATTCTGAGGCCTCCCCAGCCATGTAGAACTGTACGTCCAATCAAACCTCTTTTTCTTCCCAGTCTTGGGTATGTCTTTATCAGCAGCATGAAAATGGATGAATACAGTAAATTGGTACCAGTAGAGTGGGATGTTGCTGAAAAGATACCCAAAAATTTGGAAGCGACTTTGGAACTGGGTCACAGGCAGATGTTGGAACAATTTGGAGTGCTCAGAAGAAGACAGGAAAATGTGGGAAAGTTTGGAACCTCCTAGAGACTTGTTGAATGGCTTTGACAAAAATGCTGATAGTGATATGAACAATAAGGTCCAGGCTGAGGTGGTCTCAGACGGAGATGAGGAACTTATTGGGAACTGGTGCACAGGTGACTCTTGCTATGTTTTAGCAAAGAGACTGGTGGTATTTTGCCACTGCCCTAGAGATTTATGGAACTTTGAACTTGAGGGAGATAATTTAGGGTATCTGGCAGAAGAAATTTCTAAGCAACAAAGCATTCAAAAGGTGACTTGGCTGCTATTAAAAGCATTCAGTTTTAAAAGAGAAACAGAGCATAAAACTTCAGAAAATTCATAACCTGATAATGCAGTAGAAAAGAAAAACCCATTTTCTGAGGAGAAATTCAAGCTGGCTGCAGAAATTTGCATAAGTAGCAAGGAGCCTAATGTTAATCCCTAAGACCACGGGGAAAATGTCTCCAAACCATGTCAGAGACCTTCATGGCAGCCCCTCCCATCACAGGCCTGGAGGCCCAGGAGGAGAAAGTGGTTTTGTGGGCTGGGCCCACGTCCCAATGCTGTGTGCCTAGGGACTTGGTGCCCTGTGTCCCAGCCACTCCAGCCGTGGCTGAAAGGGGCAACATAGAGCTCAGGCTGTGGCTTCAGAGGGTGGAATCCCCAAGCCTTGGCAGCTTCCACATGGTGTTGAGGCTGTGGGTACACAGAAGTCAACAACTGAGTTTTGGGAACCTCCGCCTGGATTTCAGAAGATGTATGGAAACGCCCGGATACCCAGGCAAAAATTTGCTGCAGGGGCATGGAGAACTCTGCTAGGGCAGTGCGGAAGGGAAATATGGGGTCAGAGCCCCCACACAGAGTCCCTCCTAGGGCACTGTTTGGTGGAGTTGTGAGAAGAGGGCCACAATCCTCCAGACCCCAGAATGGTAGATCTACTGACAGCTTGCACCATGTGCCTGGAAAAGCCACAGATAGTCAATGCCAGCCGTGAAAGCAGCCAGCAGGGAGGCTGTACCCTGCAAAGCCATGGGGGCAGAGCTGCCCAAGACCATGGGAACCCACCTCTTGCATCAGCATGACTTGGATGTGAGATCTGGAGTCAAAGGAGATCATTATGGAGCTTTAAAATTTGACTGCCCTGCTGGATTTCGGACTTTCATGGGGCCTGTAACCCCTTTGTTTTGGCCAATTTCTCCCAATTGAACAGCTGTATTTACCCAATACCTGTACCCCCATTGTATTTAGAAAGTAACTAGCTTGCTTTTGGTTTTACAGGCTCATAGGCAGAAGGGACATGCCTTGTCTCAGTTGAGACTTTAAACTGTGGAGTTTTGGGTTAATGTTAAAATGAGTTAAGACTTTGGGAGACTGCTTTGAAGGCATGATTGGTTTTGAAATGTGAGGACATGAGATGTGGAGGGGCCGGGGCGGAATGATATGGTTTGCCTGTGTTCCCACCCAAATCTTAACTTGAATTGTATCTCCCAGAATTCCCACATGTTGTGGGAGGGACCCAAGGGGAGGTAATTGAATCATGGCAGTGGGTCTTTCCCATGCCATTCTTGTGATAGTGAATTAAGTCTCACAAGATCTGATGGGTTTATCAGGGGTTTGCCCTTTTGATTCTTCCCCATTCTCTCTTGCGGCTGCCAAATAAGAAGTGCCTTTAGCCCTCTGCCATGACTGTGAGAATTTCCCCAGCCACTTGGAACTGTAAGTCCAATTAAACCTCTTTTTCTTCCCAGTCCCAGATTTGTCTTTATCAGCAGCATGAAAAACAGACTAATCCATCATCCTAGTAGTAATGTGTATGTGCACGTATGTGTATGTATGTATATCTTAGCTGTTGTGTGTGATAGATCACTATGTTTCACCAAAAAGTCCTTAGGAGCACATGTGTATGTATTTAAGCTTTCCTTCCTCCAATTATAAGGATCCTTTACCCAAATATGTGTCCCATCCACAACTCTTTTGTGAGTTCTCATTTTGTGGCTGTATTGCATTAGTATTTAGAAAGAAATGTCAATAGCAACAGACTTTCATCTGAAAAACGCTCAGTAAATAACCGTCACCTAAATACTTAATTCCTGCTTAAATTAATAAAATAAACTGATCTCTTAGGACATTATACAATTATTCTATTCAGAATGAAATCTCATGTATATCTGAATTTAAGATCTCCTGAAAAAGATAAGTGTTGCTCCATTTCTTGAAAGCCAGTGACCCTGAATTCTGTTTGTCTCAGAAAAGGTCTCTGTTGGGCACCTGAGGCCACCTGGACCATGAGGATTCTGAGATGTTGAAAGTGACCACTTCTAAAATAGGATTACAATTTGTCTTGGCAAGTTCCTTCTTTTAAATTATCAGTTGAACTCTAGGTATAGTGACCATTTAAAAAAGAACAGCATCTCTGTTACACAGTGTGGAAGTGCCACGAAGGCCCTGGAGCCCAACCTGGGTAAACCTCCTAGGTATTTCTCTTTACTAGATGTGATACCTTGGTCAATCTCACTAGCTTCTTTGGACCTCAGTTTCTCATCTGTAAAATCAGGATAATATTTGGACCTTCTTCACAGGTAGTAGTGGTACCTAAATGAATTCATTCACATAAACAGCTTATTGTTATTGAGATTGTTTGGGACTTTTTGCTTTAATGGCTTGATTAAGAAGCTAGGATCAAAGTAATATCTCTGTAGGCATATTCTAAGCAGAAAGTTCAGTCAGGAGTGTAGATGTGAAGTGGAGAATTAAGGGAAGAAGATCTGAGCCAGTTCTAAACCAGCACCAGGAATGATTCTCAGTAGGTCTTTTTTTGGAAATAGGCCAGAAACAACCAGTCATAGCACAGTTGACCCTCTAACCCAAAGATGTGAATTTGCCTAGTATCTGTGGAGAGAAAGAGTTTCCACCCACCAGGCCCTCTAGGAAACCATATCTGTTAGCGGGAGGTGGGCCCAGAATTTCGTTCTGTTAAGATTTCAGTGGACTTGGATCCTGGGCTAAAGGAATGCTCAGATCCTTCCTGTTGTAATCATCTCCCCCAACTACTCAGTTCTTTCCTGAAGCAGAGGCAGTGATCTTGGCTAGAAGAACTTCACAGTAGGCAGTGGTTTTATAGCACTCATGTTAGCACTTCATGCACTGTGAAAATGCCCCCAGCATATGGCTGTTAAAAATACCTATTTTTAACAGCTTAAATTCTTTAAGCTATGGTTAGCTTAAAGAAAATTGGTTGAGCATATAACTAATATGAAATGAGAGGGCACACTTTGTCAATTTTGATCAATGGCAATGTTAAGGGGTTAATATCGCTATTAAAATTTTGCCCTATTATTCTTTTTCCCCTATTATTCTTATTAGCATTATCTTTCCAGAAAATCTTATTCACTTTAGGGGGAAGTTTTAGTCTTGAGCATAATTTGCAGTTTGTGCCACTGCCTTAGTTCAGATCCACGTTATTTCTCTACTGACTTTGCAATAGACAGCCTCTGACTTGGGAGCCCTTCCTCCAGGCTTCTAATCAGATCTCGTATCACTGCCAAAGTTTGTTTTGTTTTGTTTTGTTTTAGTTAGTTAAAAAATAATTCCTTAAATCTGTTTTTATGACTCGCTCACTTAAAACTCTTCAGTAATTCCCTTCTTAACTACAGAATGAAGTCTAAAGCCATATCTTCCTATCTTCCTTCCGTGGTCCTTCATCATCAGGTGCTGCCTTTCTCCATAGTCTCATCTCCTGCTCCTCTCAGCTCACACCCAACTCTTTGCTGTGTCCCATGCTCTTCCACATTTCTACGTGATGGCACACTGCATTTCTATCTGGAATGCCTCTCTCTATGTTATCTATGTTTCTCTGACTCTGATGCTTCATCCCTTTTTTTTCTGTTCTCTTCGTAACCTCTTCTGTATCTGGCTCCCTAGAATTTTAGAGGGAAAAGCATCATCTTGTCTACCTCTGTGTTAGAAATGAGAGAATGGAGTTCCAGAGACCTTCATTGGCCACCTCTGCTAAGAAGCCTGGAACAGAGGGGAGCTGGGTTGCTGGACAACCAGTCCCAGCCAGCATGTTCCCCTGTATTAGGCGGCCCAGCTCCTTCTTTTTGCAAACTTGGGAAGCCACGCCCCATGGATTTTCTCAGCCTTCTATGCACTTCAATTTATCATTGACTTATTGATGTCCTGGACATTTTATGATATGAACTTGCGTATGAAGATTCTGTACTTTGTCTGCTTATTTCTTAAACTCTTCAGTAATTTTATTCTCCAATCTGAAGTATTAATTTCTTAAAGGAAATAAGCATAAATTATTTATCCCAAACACCCCAAGACTGCTAACAATTTATATTAGAAAATTTTAAAAACTCAGTAGAAAACAGAAAAATAATAAATACAAATAGGCAATACACTTATGAAAAACTGTTCAATTAGTAACCAAAGACAGGGAAAATACAACTAAATAAGATACTCTCTTTTCATAAAATCTAATTTTTTGTTAAATTATTAAGATTGTCAAGGTTGTGAGGAAATAGGCATTTGCATGTCCTTTTAGGAATTATGCAACTTGGACAAATTTTTTTGGAGGACATTTGGAACCTGTTTGAAACCTTAAAAACATGACTGCCATGTTTTTGACCCATTCTCTTGATCCATAAAACCCACATTTAATTATTTATCCAATGCAATGTGGACAGTTTTTACAAACATCTTGATCAGGATATTTTCAATAGGGGAAAAATTAGAAACTAGTTCTAATGCAAAAAAAAAAAAAAGAAATATTGGTTAAATAAGCTACTGCATGGCCATTCGATGTAATCATAGCCACTGAAATTACATTTTTAAGTTTATGTCTTTACGTGAATTTACATGATATTGTTGACTGACAAAAAGTAAAGTTAAATGTATGTACTCTCTATGAGTGCAATTTTTGTTAAAAATATGTATACATATCACCTATGGATAAAAATATTATCTTCTCTGCATTTCTAGTACTTAGAGATATGCCTGGCTTAAAGGTAATATTTAAATAAAATTGAATGAATAAATACAAAAATCTGAATATGCATATGTCAAAATGATCATACTGATTAGTGGCTTTAGTTTATTTTTCAACTTTTTTGTGTATATTTGTTTGTATACAATAAACCCATATAACCTTTGTCATAAAAAATTTGTAAATAAAAATACAGCTGCTTAGTTCATATTTCCAAGCAAAGCAATAATCACCATTTAACTCACTTAGTCTGAGGTGCTTCAAAACGCCCAAATGAAGATGCTCAGATTTCCTTAGTGCTACTGCTTAATTCTATCATACGAGGCCTCCGCTGACAGCTACGCATGCATTATGGGTCTACAGTTTTTCAGTGGCTCACGCTCTACATTCAGAATTTCCTGAATGCCTAAAGAATAGCTGCCCACCCACACACCCATCTTGCTCAGCTTAGCAAGGCTCTCTCATCATGTTCTGTATTTTCCAGGAACACGTTCTATGTAGAAAAATGGCCCCCAAAGAGCAACTGAAGCATGTGTGTAGGCACTTGGAATTGACATATTGTGGAATAATCAGAAATTTATTTGGATAAATGGTCTGTAATATAGTCAGGGACTTCTCACAATTCTGAAGTCAATGAGGCCCTTGGTGGTTTTATTTCCCTCACTTTCAAGGCAATGGGATTCACATAGACTGTGGATTTACTCATTAAATGCTGAATGTAAGAACTTGTCAATGTCATCTTATTTTGGGACAACTGAGCATGGTTCCTCTTGGTAAATAATATGAACATAAAATAAACATTGCAGGCTATGTTTATTCCAGTCTTCTTTCTGAACTGCAAATTCAGCTGCTGCTGTATTGAAGCAGATTCTGCTCATAAAGTAGTGAAATGCCTGGTCTGCAATATATCACTGTGGGATGCTGTAATGTCAGAGGCCCTTGTCAACACATTGGCAAAACTCCTATCCTGTGGCTCCACGAAAAGTTGCACAACATTGCATCCAGTGTATGGACCTTGGACTTTGAGAATTCTGGCTTTGATAATTGATAACTTAAAAAAAAAATCTTAGGCAAGTAATGATACATACCTCTTCACCTGTGCAAGATAACTTTTAATCATGTAGCCACTATTCTAAATAGCTTCACTTTAGTCTCTTTCATCTTTTTTGTTGGTGGTGGTAACGATAATGGTGATGGTAGTAGTAGCTACAGCTACTGAGCGTCTATGATGAACCAGACACCACAATTTACAGGTGAAGACATTAAGTCCCAGAAGTAGAATCAGAATTTAGATAGTCTCTGGAGATACCTACTACACAATGGGTGCACACCTGTGCCTATATGTTTTCAATCTTGGAATCTTTCTATCGCACAAGTCTGTCTCCCTTTTTCCCCCTCAGGATTAAAAAAGTAAAAAATTGTCTTTAGGGTTTTCATGATTCAGCAGATTGTCCTGCTCTTAGAAAGTACACAGGTACTTCTTTTACCAGGCACTCTTCACCTGGGCAGGACAAAAATACCAGATTTTTCTGCTACCTCGGTTTTCCAAATATCTGAAGTTCACTGAGGTCCTTACAATAAAGAAGCTTCCTACTACCTCTCCTGGTCCAATCCACCAGAGATTCATTTAACCAAAACTAATTTGTCTAAGACAAATACAATTAAATCTGTTTCCCTAATAGCATCTTGAATTATAATCATTTTTAGTGAACAATATTTATCATTTTCAGCACGTTTCTTATATGATATGAGATATGAAAACCTTTTTACATATTCTTGCCCCTTTAAGTGACTTTTTCTGTTTTTTCCTACTTATCAAGCATCCCAAGCTTCATTTCAAGCTGTCTAATTTCTGGGATTCAGATGTCTGGACATGTCTTATTGAGAACTTATCAATGAAGTTGCTTAAATCTTGAAGATATCTCTTGGGAGGGAAATTATTCTGAAAGAAAAAAAAAGTAGCTTAATCCATAGACTAAAGTACTAGACATTGGAGGAAAAAATAATTGTCTTTTTCACATTGAAATCCAAATAATAAATTACTGCTTATTTAGTTATCGCTATATGCAATTGTCTGTTAAGGTCAATCGAACAAGTAAGTATTGAGTAATAATGTTCTCAGTATGTGATTCGTGCTATAATTGGATATGTATAAAACTTGATACCTGCTTTATTTGTTTTTCATTCTTGTATATTCATTCAGAATAACGCCTGGTTTATGTTCCTGATCAATAACTAATTGATAGATAAAATAGTCAATGAATGAATGAATGAATATCCTGATGAATTTTTTTAACTTTGTAAGAAATAAATTTTTATTTTTTTCATTATCATACAGCATTTAAGAATAATAAAGCTGTTGTGAGATTTCAAATTTGAGATATCTATGGCAAGTTTATAAAAGTGCATTGATCAAGATATAATTTTTAACATTAATATACACATTCCATAATCTCAATCCATTTAACATGAACACTGGCCTTTATCATTGTTATTTATTTCTCCCTACAATACTGCCTGCTCTGTAGGACAGTGGTTCTCAGCTGGGGGTTGACTCTGTCCCCCAGGGGCATCTGGCAACATCTGGTATAATTGTGGGTGTCATGGGAGAGGGATGCTAACAACATCCAGTGTGCAGTCCAGGGATGCTGTTCACCATCCTATAATGCACAGGACGTACCCCCACCACAAGGATTTTATCCAGCCCAAATGTTAACAGTGTCAAGGTTAAGCAACTCTTGTCGAGTGGGACTCAATTCCCATTTTATGAACACCTCTGTGCCCACTGTAATTCTGAAAACACAGACTGTGCTAATTGGCAAATACTATTTAAAAGAAGATTTAACCTAATCAATATTGCTTATCAAAAGCAATGGCTGACTTTAAGTATCAACATATTTCCAGAATGGATAAACCACACAATCAACTCAGAATGATACAAATTAGGGTCCATATCATTTAATTTCCCTTGAATCTGCTATGCTAGTTTAATCTGTTAATATGAAGTTAATTAGGACTGTTTTGAAGGAGCTAAGCAATAGTTTCCTTTGCACATTTTTCTGAACTATGATAAAAATTTAAGGATACATAAAGCACCTGGCAAATAACAGTGCTCTGCGAGTGCTCCAGAAATGTTTATCACAGCTTACTAAAAACACAGGGCTTCACTCATTTGTTCAAATTTGCCGTAAGCATGTGTCTGCACAGGTTAAATTTTTATTTGCTCTCTCTCATTTCACAATAATCTCTCATAAATGTCGTTTAAAAACAGAACACATATACAAGGTGTGTGATACAAAATAGTAAGTTATTTTTTCCCGCACAAGTTGTAAAGTATCAGTGTATATAATACATTGATGATAGTGAACTAAATTTAAATGAAAAAAGTCATTCTAAGTTTGTTAAGTAGAGAAATTTTTCAGTAATCATTCACCTACATATTCACATTCTGTATATTTTCTCATGGTCCACAAACTGATTCAGATGATTTAAGTTATCCCACCATTTAAAGAGAAAAGCCTCTGCAATAATTTGAAACCATGACATTATCTTAATTTCACCATTGGCTGCTTTTTTTCCCAAGTTCTTTTAGTTCTTCTTTTGACATATAACAATAGCTTTTAATCTCACTGGGATCTGGATTCAAAGTTGCATTCTTCCTCACAAACAAAATGTAATCAATTTCATGTTCACTTCAGATACCATCCGACTGAGCTTTTTAGTGAATTCGTGTTAAATAATTAATTTCTTCTGGAGGAACCTCTTCCAAGGGAATTCCTAGCTCAGCTTTCAGCCGCCTCTGTGCTGCTCGCCTCACTCCAAGGGCATCATTTTCCTTCCTCAAGTTCACCTGGTTTACTTAATGGATGACTACAACAAGTATTAGTAAAACAACTTGGAAAGGTAATCTTAGCATCTGATCTTTGCTGTAGCAGAAGCTTATTTTCGGTGTTGAATAAGAAGACACTAAAAGCTTGATGCAATAACCCTTTCTCAGTGTTCTCAGCCCCAATTTTATTGTCATTTTCATCAATAAGTATACACATCTCTGCCAGGAGTTGAACCTGTTGCTCGTCGAGGTGGTCAGTGTTTATTTCAGGCATCGTTACACAATGTCCTGAGCGGCCTCTGGCCATGGACACCCTATCCTGATGAATTTATAGCTTGGTTGTGGAGGCAACACAAATGACGTTAAGCAGCAGTCTTTTGAAAAGAAAGAATGCAATTTATTATTGAATTATGCATAGTGCAGTGGACTGAGTTAATACTTGGGTTCTATTTCTACTCTGCTTTTGACCTAGTCATTGATCATGCATGTTACTAAAATAAGTGAAGAGTACCAGATTTCTAAGATCATTTAAAGTTGTAACACATTTTTATTTGATAAAAATGAGTTCTTAAATATCTAAGATTTCCTAATTGGAAGAAGAGAGTAAAGATCCAATGATAGAAAACAGCTTCAGTGAAGAAATAATATTTGATGGGGCAGGATTTTTATTGGATGGAAGAAAGGGAAACTAGTATCGATTTCCTTCTATGTAGCAGATGCTTATGCATATACTATCTTTCAGTTTCACAATATCAAAAAAGAGGTAGCGTACTGACATTTGTATAGATAAAGGAACTAGGGTAAGAAAAGAGACCAACGTCACCAGTTGAGAGTAGAGAAATCAGGATTAGAGGCAGTACAGTCACATTTGCTAATTAAAAAATGGGCAAAAGACCTCAATAGATACCTCACCAAAGAAGATATACAGATGCCAATAAGCATTTGAAAAGATGCTTCACATCATGTGTCATCAGGGAAATGCAAATTGAAACAACAATGAGATGCCACTACATATCTATTAGAATGGCAAAAATCCAGAACACTGGCAACACCAAATGCTGGCAAGGATGTGGAACAACAGAAAATCTCATTTATTCCTGGTGGGAATACAAAATGGTACACTCACTTTGAAATAAATTCTGATGGTTTCTTATAAAGCTAAACTACTTTTATTGTACAATCTATCATTCACTCTTCTTGGTATTTATCCAAATGACTTGAAAGTATGTTCACACAAAAACTTTCATGTGGATATTTATAGCAGCTTTATTATTTATAATTGCCAAAACTTGGAAGCAACACATTGTCCTTTGGTAGGTTAATAGATAAACACACTGTGGCACATCCAGATAACGGAATATATTCACCACCAAAAAAGGAGCCATCAAGTCATAAAAAGACATAACGAAACCATTAAATGCTAAGTGGAGGGAACCAATCTGAAAAGGCTACATGCTGTATGATTCCACTGTATGGAAGAGGTAAAACTTCTGAAAAGGGTAGAACTATGGAAACAGTAAAAAGATCAGTGGTTGCCAGGGCCTGGAGGGAGGGTTGAATAGGTAACACACAGAAGAATTTTAGGGCAATGAAATTGCTGTGTATTATACTACATTGATGAACACACATCAGTATATATTTGTCCAGACCCATAGAATCTACAACATCAAGAGTGGACTCTCATGTAAACTCTGAACCCTGGTTGATAATAATTTATCAATGTCAGTCATCAACTTTAACACATATAGCACTCTGGTGAGGAATGGTGTGTGTGTCTGGGGAAGGAGCCCATGGGAAGTCTCTGAACCTTCCTCTTAATTTCTTAGGAACCTAAAACTGCTTTAAAGAGATAAAGTAACAACAACGACAAGAACAAGAAAACCCAAGATATTCTCAGAGAGATAACTGAGGCTAATGGTAAAAAGAAACAGTAACAAGAATTCGTGAAGAAAAACCCTTAGAAGATAATGGGTGTAAAACCTGTAATTATCACCGTAAGTCAGTGGATGAATTGAATCACAGAATTAATACAGCTGAAATACGCCACAGCAAGTGGGAATATCTTGTTAGGGGACTCTTCTGGAAGACAAGGGTAAAAAATAAGGATTTGGAAAAATGAGAAAAGTTAAAGGATACAGAGAGTGAAATTAATGTGTCAGTATCTGCCTTTAAAAGCCACAGATATACCTAAAGTTAAATAACGAGTTAATGGGTGCAGCACACCAACATGGTACATGTATACATATGTAACAAACCTGCATGTTGTGCACATGTACCCTAAAACTTACAGTATAATAAAAAACAAAGCCACAGATGAAGAAAAAGCAGATGAAAGGAGAGAAATAATGCCTTAACACTTCCGTAAATCACAGAAAGTTTTAAGAGCTTGTTGAAAGGGCTCATTAAGAGCCACCAAGCAAACCCAAATGTAAGCACATGGTAGTGAGACACTGGAGGAAGTACCTGTGGAAGACATTTTGGTTGGCTAAACATATCTCTTTCCTCCTTCTTGTTAACAGTAAATTATATACATTATAGAATTTGGCAAAGCAAATACTTATTTTATGAACTTCTCTTGCAACTAGAGGAGGACATACAAAGGAGTCCTGGCTAATGAGATGTAAGCATATGCCTGCTGTGGGGCTTCTTGGAAAGTTTCAACTGGTAAAAGGGGAAGAATTGAACACAGAAGTGATGGCAAGAGGTATGGGAGCTGCTTTGCAACAAAGAGGAAGCGAAAAAAGAATAGCAGAAATGTTGACCCTGATATTGTTAAACTGATGAGCTATTGCCAGCAGCCCCTTAAAATGAAAGCATATTTTTAGATGAGAAAAAAAAATGTAAGTCATTATTAATTGGTTTTATGATATCTCCACCCAGACCATTTCAAACTAATAATCCAGTAAGAAAAAAGATGAACACAGAAGGTGGGAACATATAATTTGGTGAGGTTTATTTTCTAAATAAAAAATCACTACAACACAAATAAATAAAGAACAATCCACAAATAAAATTACAGAATGGTACTAACCTGACAGAGATGAATGGTGGGAGGGAGAAGGAAAAGATCAGAGGCAAGTTGAAATGAGAAAAAAATAAAGTAGTAAATATAAAATAAAATACAGAAATATGTATTTAGCTATTAGTGTTATAATAAATGTTTATTAACTCAAGATTATCTCAAAGATTAAGAGATATTTCTGAGTATGATTAAAAACAGCAATATTTATCTAAAAGTGATATTTAAAACAAAGAAATATAATTAGAGTAATAATGAAAAAAACAGCTTAAGATATAGTAGGTGAATGCAATCTTCCCCCCAAAACAGTCAGATTAATGGTTTTAATATCGAATTTAAGGCAAAAAAAAAAATCATAAAGGCCAATGAGGGCACTTGTAATAGGAATAATAGGCATAATAATCATGAACATTTACATACCTAATACTATGTATTCAGAACAATAACCTGTAGCTCTATGGAGAAAAATAGATAAATCAACAATTCTAATTGGGGAATTTAACACATAAACCTCAGAAACTGTTAAATCAAGCAGATCAAAAATATACATAATTATTGAGCTTAAATGAATAGATACATAGAAGTTTGTAGACTCAAACAAAAGATAAGACATTCTTTTTACGGACAAAGAACAGTTACACAAATGGACCAGATACTGGCCACAGAGGAAGGCCTCAGTATAATCTAATTCTTTAATACCATGTAGACTCATATTAAAATGCAATACAATTAGAAATAAGTCCAAGGAAAAGCTAAAACCATCTCATATGGCTGAATACTAAGTAACATTTTGCTAAATGGCTTTTATTTAAAAATCATAAGAGAAGTTATGAATTCTTAGAGCTAATGTACATACTATTTGACTATAGGCCAATATTTGCAGGATGAATCTCTGGTTTTACTTAAAGAGACATGTATAGATTTAAATACATCACAAAACAAGCAGAACAAAAAATAAATGGGATTAATATTCAAATCACAAAGCTACAAAAAAGTTCATCAGAGTAAAGGCAAACGTATAAGGACAGAAATAATAATTACATAGGTACAAATTTTAAAAACAGAGAATAACAAAAATCCAGTAGAGAGGCTTAATAAAACAAAAACTCAGTTATTATTTGAGTATAATAAGACATACAACGTCTAGTAAACCTGATCAAGAGAAAAGACAGAAGATGTAAATACTACAAAATGCATGTAGAGAGAGGATTTAGCACAGGTATAACAAAAAAGAAGAATCATGAGGCTGTAATCACTAACTTTCCCTCAACTTGAAAATCTTGAAGGATTTATTTATGAAAGCACAAATTTTGCATGAGAATAATGACAACACTTGAATATTCTAATAACTACTAGAGAAAATTGAAATGTTAGCTAAAAACCTGCTTCCTCATTTCTCTTTTTTTCCCACAAAAAGGCAGTGGATCAGCAGTTGGAAAGGGAGTACTGTGAAATTTTGAAGGTACAGAAACTTCCTATCATAAACAAGTTAATCCAAAACACGAAGTAGAAAAGGAAAACTGGACAGCTCTCAGTGAAACTGGTATAAGTTTTGACTTCTTTCCCTGCTGACTCCAGGTAGGGCCAATCCTCCTGGGTTTTAAAAAAAGCAGAAAGAACAGCCTGAGCTTCAGGTTGTCTGGATTTCTTCCATCACAACTCACTTCACAGACTCTTTTTTCTTTTCCGAGCAAGGAGGCCAATTAGTTGGTGGAACAGCTAAGGCAACACTATACCATTACCTGGTTTATATCCTTCACTGACTCTGACTAGAGTCAGTGGAGGGATCGACTATCATATAGTATAATACTTAAGGTGTTTTAAAATATGCAGGTTAATATTTAAATTTTTATATAAAATTTAAAAGAAACATGTTTACATTATTCTCTCTTTTTATTCTATCACGTTTTTCTCTAAGAACCTGCTTTGGGATGCTCCAACGACCTTCGGAACATATTAGGCCAATACTTCCAAGTTTTTCTGTTGTCAGGTCACTGTAATATGGGAATAAGTTAGGGAGCCTAGGCTCTCTTTATGCCTGTGCAGTCCTTTCTTTGAGATATGTTTTATAACAGTTGGTTTTCTTCCAAGAGTGTAGAAGCGTTGTATTATTACTATAATTATTGTTATTTAAGTTGAGCTTATATAAAAGCTAGATTTTTCTCTCCTTTTTTTCTTGTAATAAGAGTTGACATGTTAAGCTAACCTGTTCTTCACTGTCTTCTAATTTGGTTCTGTTTATCAGAAAAGCCTTTTTAGGTAGATTTTTTTTTTGTATCTGTCTACTTGTTTTAAAACAGCAATAAAACAATAGTTACATTTTACTTAGTCCTTCACTAACCCTGGTCTTTAAACCAGAAAATGGTAATTCAAGTATACAAAAATATAGGCTGACTTCACATGTAAACAAAAATGTGAGACTCCTTTTAAAGTGTTGAGCTGAACAAATCTGACTTTATTTTTCTTTATTTACTTCTTTTTTATATATTTAATTGCTTATTTAAAGTATATCGTGATCAAGTAGGGTTTATACCAGGAACCAAAGAATATTTTGACACATGTACAAGATAATTCATGGCCCTTTGGAAAAATAATCTCATAATTATTTCAGTAAATATACCAGAAGACATTCTTAGTAAGGTAGGGTTGGTAGGAAACTTTCTTAGCCTGATATCAAAAAATATTACCAAAAAAGGTAGAATAAATATATAATGTGGTATGTTTATATGAATTTTTCTTAAGTTTAGAAATAATATTGTGTATATATGATAGCACTGCTGTGTTCCATATGCTTTTGGAACTGGCAAACATAAGAAAAACAAGTCGTAGGTATGAAAGAACAGAGAGAAAGAATTAAAATTACTGTTATTTCCAGGTTAGCTTCATAGCAAACTGGGGAGTACACATCTGGGTGTCTCTGGATATGTATTTTCTTTTCTCTGTGGAGGCAGTTTGCATAGCTGACCTTTTGAGAGCTGACTGAGCAGGTCTGAGCCAGCTCAATGCAGGGCCAGACTTATCCAGTTGCTGATTTTCAGAGGTCCCCTTTCTAAAAACATGACTGCCTCTATCAGAGCTTCCTTTTAAATATAGTGATAGAATGGTTCCTTGCCCTTTGTCTCTATCAATGTGTAGAGTATTGCAGGGAGCAAGGTCTTTTTCTATTGGAACACTGGTCATGGCCCATGCAATCCAAATTTGCACTGCCTAAACTAGGGAATAATGCGAGTTCACAAGATTGTGAGTGTCCTACTACTTTTCTACAAATAAGATTTTCCCCCAATTATATCTGTACCACGTGGTACTAATAGTCTATGTCTGTAACTCCTAGGCACAACACAAAATCAAACTTGCAGACAAATTACTATAACTATGAAATAGTCTGTCCATTTGCTGGTACAAAACCCACTTAAAAAATCAAAATCACTAATTAACAATGAAAAATAATGGTTAACAAAATATTTCCCCAAATAACAAGAACTGTAAATATTTAGGGTCACTCAACAAAGAAGGCACAAGAAAAGGTAAAACATACCCTTATGATATAACCCAGAAAGTAAACTTCTGTTTACCCAAGAGAAATGAAAACCTAAGTCTATACAAAGACTTGTACAAACTGCTCACAGTAGCTTTGTTTATAATGGCCCTAAAAGTGGAAGCAGCCTAAATGTTCATCAACATGTGAATGGATAAATTCTGTGTGGTATATTCATTCAGTGGTATACTATTCAGCAATAAAAACAGTAAATTACTGATACATTAAAAACATAGATGATGCTCAAAAATATTCTGTGCAGAAAAGCCCAGACACCACAGAGTAAATAGACTGTGATTCCATGTATATATAACCCAAGAAGAGACAGATCTAATTTGTAATGTCAGAAAACACATCAGTGGCTACCTGGAGTTTACTTTGATCCAATCCCTGGCAGAGCACCAGAGATCCACTTGATCAAAGTTGTTTGGCTTCCATTCATTCTTAGGCAGGGTCCCTTGACCCACATCTCTGCTCTAAGGTGGAGAATGTCTTAATTCAGTGGGTCCCAATTGTTGGTTCATAAACTAGTGTGCTATGAACTGAGAAGAAAAAAAAATCAGATATGGAAAGTTTTTCAAAGTATAAAATTTATTCACCTGTAAATGACTATCATTATTGTGAAATTTTCTCCTTGTAATTTGGTGTTAAAATATTCATTTATTTTATACAATGATGACAGTCAGTGATGAAGTTGAATTTTTAATTGCCTTTCTTGGCAAAACAGACATTTGACAAATCTGGGTATTAAAAAAAGAAGAAGAGGAAGAGGAGGAAAGGAATGTAGGAGAATGGCATGTTCTATCTTGAGCTAGAAAAGGTTTTTTTAAAAAAAAAAACCATAAAAACACAGGCATAAAAATAACAGTAAAGAAACAAAATAACAAAAATAAACAGGAACTTGATTAGGGAATTTGACTGCAATCGAAAGAAGAGTTTTATATCCAATAAAACACATTATAGGAAGCTTTAACATGGAATTTACAAGATTGAGAACTGTTTAATATTTAAAATACGTTAAAAAACACATGCCATTTAGGAAATAAAAGGACTGAAAATTTATTAAAATGAGTACAGTAGTTGAATGAAAATCAATGTGAATGGTAATACATATGTAAACTGATTCTCAAAGTCACTGCTAAGTACATAAATAAAAATTTAAACAATAAAATATTACTTTATAATCACCAAATTAGCAGAAGTTAGAAGGCAGGTAAACATGTCGAGAGGAAGGGGGATCCACACGCATAGCTAGTGAGAATCTAAAATGCTGCAATGATGCTGGAGAAAAGCTGAAATTACCTAGTAAAATAAGCATGTCTTGATGCTACAATTCAGCTCATGAAAAATCGTCGGACTTTGTGCAGGATTTTCACAGCATTGCTTGTGATAGCAGGAAACCTGATGGAATGGCCAAGTAAAAGGAGGTGTATGTATATGTCAGAATGTTGGACTACTATGAACCATTAGCAACAATGAGCTAGATTTACATTTGACAGCATGGAATAATCTAATCTCAAAAACACTAGCAAGAATGAAAATAGCAAGAAACAAGATACTAACACTATCATTTATGCAAATTAAAAGCACATATAAAATACACTCTAATTTTCAAGGAACTAATGCATTTAAATAACCACTTAGATGGAAGGTTGGAAGGGTGAAAAGGAGGGAGAACTATAAAAGGGGCAATATACTAAAATAAAGGTAAAATGAGATAAAAGAGTTGTTAGCATATTGATGGTGAAAGTATGATGAATGGAAGAGCATGAGTAATCTTACATACTCTACATTTTAAAAATTAAGTAAACCACAATGAATCAGTATCCAAGGGTTCATGTGGGAAGAGGAGAGAGTGAGCTAATGACCAAGAATCACTTCAATCAATCCTTCATTCAATCAAATGCTTTTGTATGTCACTGCACAGTGCCGTGTGTTAGTATATTGCTTACCATTAAGTGTGCTCTTATATTTTCTAAACATTCTGACTTTTCTAATTTTTTCTTCAGATAGTAAACTCCTGCAAAGCAGATTGTTTGGTTCTTCTTCCTCCATGGTGCCTGACCCATCATTCTGCAGATATTAGGTAGGCACTCGAGAATATTTTGCTCCTTTGATTACTATAACTGAAAAGCTGGGATTCTATAGGATGTGGCTCCTTAAAATATCTGTAAGTGATTGAAAAAATATATTCACATTGCTGTAGCTTCTATGATCCTTATCAAATATATATTCTTACCAGCTTACATGTTGCTGTCAGCTTATTTTGCATTTTGCTTGTGAGAGGATATTTCCTGTGCTATGTGTTACTGCTGCTTTGTTGCATAGTGACACACTTTCGGTCCTAATAGATTTTCTTGCAAGAGTTTCAGGTGTCATTTGGAACATGAGAAATAATTGCTTGTGGGCTATTTCTCTCATAGAACCTCTTTCCCTCTCCTTGTCACATGCTGACTCCTGTTTTTCCAACATGTTCTGGATGTTTTATTTCTATTCTTCCACATATAGTGTGTCCTAGAAGCACTCATTCTAGTAGTAGCGGGCAATATAATGAAAGGAAAACTGTTTCTCTAGTCACAACACTTCTCACACCCAATGTATAGGGATTTTCCCCCTTGCAGTCACCCATTTCCCAACTCTCTGGATGTCAATTTCATGTTCTATAATTTAACTCAATTCTGACATTAACTACTGGTTTAAGGGCTCAGTCCTACAAGGCCCTTCAGACCTGAGTAGCAAATAATGAACTCCTAGGGTATCCACACTTCTGTCCAACTTGGCTACAAAGCCAAGAATTCCCACAACCTTTCCCCCATCAAAGTTCAATAATTTATTGAAAGGACTCACAAAACTCAACATTTGCTGATGTTTACTAGTTTTATAAAGGAAATGAGAGAGGATACAGGTGAGCAGTCAGGTGAAGAGACACATGGTGTGAGGTCTGGAAGAGTCTCATGTTCAGGAGCTTCTTTTGCTGTGGAGTTGCAGTGCCCCCTGGGATGTGTGCATCCCAGCACAGGGATGTGTTCACCATCCTGGAAGCTCTTCAAATTTGGTAGTTTAGGAATCTTTAACAGAGGCTTCATCACATAATGAACATACACATAATTTGATTATAAATATTCATATTTTTGAGGATGCCTTTTTAAGCCTATTTACTAGTCACTGCAGTCAAGAAACTTCTCAGTGTCCGGTGCAGTGGCTCACGCCTGTAATCCCAGCACTTCAGAAGGCCAAGGCAGGTGGATCACTTGAGAACAGGAGTTCAAGACTAGCCTGGTCAATATAGTGAAACCTCACCTCTACTAACAATACAAAAATCAGCCAGGCATGGTGGTGCACACCTCTAATCCCAGCTACTCATGAGGCTGAGACAGAAAAATCACTTGAAACCCGGGAGGTGGAAGTTGCAGTAAGCCAAGATTGTGCCACTGCACTCTGGACTGGGCAACAGAGTGAGACTCCATCTCAAAAAAAAAAAAAAAAAAAAAAAAAAGAAGAAGTTTCTCAGGATATCCTCTGCAGACTACCTGCTGCAGCTGGAGAATCCTGAGCATGCCCCATCAAAGTCTGTGGAGATGTGTCTTGGGAATGGGTCTTTATAACAAACATCCCAGGTTCTTGTGCATGCTAGCATTGCAAAATCGTCATGCCTAAAGAAACTTAAGGAAAATTCTTCTGCTATGCTACGGAGAATTTGTTAATTCACACCTGAGGTGGTACAAGCCAGCTCTCAGGAGACTGGCAACAGGAACAGGGAAAAACAGATAGATACAAATAACATTTTGAAGGTAAACTTATTGCCTATATATGGACTTATTGCCTATATATGGAGCATTTAGGAAGAGAATAAATCTTAGAGTCAATGAATATTTTTGAATATTTCAATGAATTAATTCTCTTAATGAACTATTTAGTTGCTTGACTGCCTCCATTCTCCTATGCCCCAAATTTTTAGCTCTATTGAGGGTAAGCAGTTTGCCTGAAGTCAAGCATTTATATAATGTTAGACTCTAAAATAGAAACCAGGCCTTTTGATGGTAGGGTCACTAGTCTTGCTATCTAACCTTAACTGCTGTGCTAATAAGGTTTTAAGTCTCAGTGACTAAGAAAATTGGTCTGCCATTCAATACTTTGTTGAGGATCATCTGTGTGTAAGACAACAGTGTTCTGTGCTGAGTGCTGGGATTCCAGTGGTGAACACAGTAAGCATGCTACCTCCTCCCTGTGGTGCTCACTCTCTGGTTGATAAGATGGTAACACTAATAACAGTAAAAGGTTTTTGGAAAGGGAAGTTGGTGCAATGATGAGAACATGATGTTATTGGAATGAATATTGGACATGCTGAATTGGTCTGTATTTCAGGTGCATCCAAATTGCCTAGTTCTCTCTGCAAACCATATGGACATGTTCATTTATGTGTATGTATAGGTTAAGGAAGCCTCTCTGTGCCTTATCAGATAAGGGAGAGAGAGAAGAGTCAATAGTGAAGAGAAAGTTTATCACATTCATGAGAAATATCCTTCCCGAGCTTGCAGCAAAGTGATCACTGGCCTGTGGAGAAGAATGTAAGGTTGTTTCACCAGATGGAACAAAGTTACAGGTTTTAGACGTGATTTTTAATACCAGTGAGGTATACCTTTCTGCTATAAAATGTACTTGTCTCTACGATGGGTTATTTTTTTAGATTCTTCCATCCTTTGTAAAGAGGCAAAATATAAAGGCAGTATGGGCTGTTTACAGCATAAACTGTAAATTGGTCATTAGCCAGGTTTCCTCATAGAGATGGGCACCTTGTGTCAAAAACAGGAAAATAGGTTAACTTGGACGTGCTTTGGATGATTTTCAGCATGAAAAGTGATATCCATGGGCTTGAAATGAATTTACTCTCTAAATATTTGCAGTCATGAAATAGTTTAGATGAAAAGGCTCTCTGATGATTCAAAGGTAGAACATTGAGAAATAATAAAATCAGAATCATTTTAGAGAATTCAAAAGGACATATTGTATAAAGTACCAGTGGGTAGAAGTGGACACAACTTTGACTGTGACTGCTTGAATATAAAACTCTAAGAGAGTTTTCTATCTTTTGAAGAAAACTTTCATGTTTAGGGAGAGGTTTAGGGTTTTTTTTTTTCTTTCTTTCTCACATGATATGATCTATTTTTCTCCTCTTTCCTTAAATAAGGAAGAATAAACATAAAGAAAAAGTTTGAAAACTATAATATTTACTAATTTATTAATAGCAAAAATGTCTTAATACCTTTTTACCATTCTGAGTTTTGAATAATTAAAATGTAAAAAAGCTATAAAGTTCTATATAATTGTAGAGGGAAAAAAGGTTTGTATTTTGATATGTCTTGGCTATGTCCCCACCCAAATCTCATCTTAAATTCCCATGCGTTGCGGGAGGGACCTGATGGGAGATAATTGAATCATGGGGTCAGATCTTTCCCATTCTGTTCTCATGATAGTAAGTCTCACGAGATCTGATGGTTATTATAAGGGGGAGTTTTCCTACACAAACTCTCTCTTTGCCTGCTGCCATCCACATGGATGTGACTTGCTCCTCCTTGCTTTCCACCATGATTGTGAGGCCTTGGCCATGTGGAACTGTAAGTCCAAATCTTACATCTTTCTTGTGTAAATTGCCCAGTCTGAGGTATGTCTCTATCAGCAGCATGAAAATGGACTAATACATATTTCTTCTTGGATTATAACTTGAATTTAAAACTAAAATGAAAGAAGAAAAAGGAAGAGGAGGAGGGGGATTGGAATATCCTGATAGATTTTTCTAAATTTTTAAAATTTTTCATTTTATTAATTTAGAGAACACAGAGAGCCATAATTTATTTAGAATTGTTCTACTGTGATTCTTAGATTCTTATTTTGTCTATACAGAAATAGACTATATCTGCTATTGTTAATTTGATCTAGAAGGTTTTCTTATATTTGGGCATGATACTGATACAGCTTATAATTCTCATAAGAGAAATAAAACACTCAAAGGAGATGAAAGTAACCCAAATGCTTGTGCAGTCACTAGATATTTTGAAAACCACTTTTTATATTTCTTAATTATCAATATTTATTTATGAGAATAATTTTCTGTTTACTGATTGCTATGAATCCTGACAGCTTCATGAATTACAAGCTCCCTTAGGCATGACATAATAACTTTGGTTAGCAAATTATAGTATTCCTACAGAGTTTTCTAGATTTGCCTCATAAACTTGGTATTCAACAAATTCTTGAACTAAAGGATTTTTCCTAAGAAAATAACTTTCAACATTTTAAGAGAGCTATGACCAAATTGTTCATGATCATAAGTCCCTGAAGAGTCCTCATTAATAACTAGGTAAATGGAACTTCAATGCTACAGCTTGAAGATCAGAATCTTTGAGGAGACACTTAGAAAGAACTTCATTGTTTGTGAATTCACAGGGGGAAATTATATACCTCTTCATTTTACTCTGTACCCTAGAGCCCTAATCACTAGTGAGAATATTATACTCCATGGATTTACTAATATTTAACAATATTTCTCAGAATGAGTTTGCAAGTTTAGTGAGAAATGCCCATGAGTGCTGCTTAAACATACTTATAGTTCTCTTATGAAATCACTTAGCAAAGGCTTGTTATGCTCTGATTAGCTTATTAGTTTATTCTGGATCCGATAGAGAGTTTTGGGGCATTGTCTGTCAACTTGCTAGGAATTAGGACAACAAATGCTTTCAAATTGTCTTTGCTCATTTAACCATGTCTCTGCAGATGTTCACTATTTTAATACATCTTTTCTTTGGAAAGCATACTCTATGTACAGTATAATCATTTAGAAATGTACAATTTTGAATTAAGGTAGAAGTTTATAAGTAGATTAAGATGCTTGAGAGGCATACTTCCTGCTCAAATGAGTGCCAGCCTGTGTATCAATACATGACTCATTCTGAGTGTCAAAAGATCATTTCGGGCTAGTTTGTTCATGCTGTCATAATAAAAAATTTCACAGTACATAGTATATAAAGGCAGTCCATAATGATAGTTTAGCTTGTACTTAGGTTATTTACATATGATCATAAATACTTTTTTGTATAAGAATGGAAATATGAGAGAGTTGTTGCTTTAAGGATTGAATAATGTAAAATAATTATGGAGAAACATTCGTGGTGTTTTCAAGAAGTGCAATGTGAAACTTGACTCCTTATTTTCTTTACCCAACTGTATTCTACTCCTGCTACTTTAATATGAATGAGTTAGTGAGGTGGTAAAATAGTGCAGTAAAAAATATATTAGATTTTCAAGACAGATATAGGGTTGTAGCACTGGAAAGCTCTAAGGGGTGCCGTATATATAATAGGCTTTGTGAGTGGCATTCCTGGAGTTGTGCAATATACAACATGGGTGACTAGATGCAGTGGCCCTGAGGTAGACCAATGTTAGAGACCTGATTAAACAGCATTGGGCAAAGTTAGTAGCTTTCTCTGAGACTTCTCCTTGTCTATAAAATGAAGTGAATTTTACCTGTCACATATGGGTCTTTTGTAAGTTAAATGAGGTTTTACAAGAGTTTATTTCCATAGTAATACTAGAATAGTACCAAGTGCACAGTAGACACTTAATAACTGTTAGCCTTGAAAGTAGGCAGATGAGATGAACTTTAATAAGTGGTTAAAAAGAGAGAAAAAGATCATGTTAACTTAGAGGTCTAAAACTTAAAAGAAAGGCTATTGTTTTAAATTACCTAGAAAACGCTTTTTCATAATTAGCAATGCTACACACATGCACTCATGCACACACATGTTCAAATCTGGGCACACATATACTAGCACATGTGCACATACACGCATACACACACATACACACACCCTCCAAATTTGAGATACCTTAATTGGAAGATGCTAATTTCACATCATATAAATTTTACACATTTACAAGAAAATATAAAGCAGACATCATGAATTGTTATCTAGAAAAATATTATCACAAAAAAGGTAGAAGTTTATGTAATTCGATATAATAAAATATAAGTGTAATGACAATTACTAGAGCTATCAATCTTCAATAATTTGTGAAGAATCCAGCCTCAAATGCAATGAAGCCTTATAAAATTTGTGATTACAGAGTGTAAAATATAACAGATGCTACAATATTTAGATGCCTGCTGGCATTTACCTTTTCTTCTGCACAGTTCATTTCAACTATATGAAAATTTTATGTGTTACATAAAAGTAGAGAAAAAGAAACTGATTTGCAAAATAACCACATGAGAATTGGTGGTGTGTTTTCAGCAATGTGCTATTTGATTCTTTGGATCAGATGAACTATGCAAGAAAGTAGAGATTTTGATAATACATATTATTTTCAGTTTCATATGGTGAAAGATGCATAGGTCAAAAAATAACACTGATGTTGAATTTAGTTACTTTCTCTATGCATTCAGAGCTAATTTTTTACGCTGGGAGGCCTACTATTCACTGAAAAAATGGTCTTGCTTTGAGGGTTGTAGTGGAAGGATAATGGCATTGGTGCCGTTTGAGATATAGCCAATGTTATCTTTCTTTTGATTTTTAAATTTTAAATTTTAAATTTTTTGAGTTGGAGTCTCGCTCTGTCACCCAGGCTGGAGTTCAGTGGTGCAATCTCAGCTCACTGCAACCTCTGCCTCCTGGGTTCAAGCGATTCTCCTGCCTCATCCTCCCGAGTAGCTGGGATTACAGTCACATGCCACCATGCCAAGCTAATTTTTGTATTTTAGTAGAGACAGAATTTCACCATGTTGGCCAGGCTGGTCTCGAACTCCTGACCTCAAGTGATCCACCCCCCCCCTCCGCCTCCCAAAGTGCTGGAAGCCTCCCAAAGTGCTGGGATTACAGGCATGAGCCACCACAACTGGTCACCAATGTTATATTTCAAAAGCAAGATACTTAGAGTGTAACACCTGGTTTTTTAAAAATACATTTTGCAGGTTATCAAATATCAGTCTTCTCATTTAAAAATTATTTTATTGTCTTATCTATGATCACATTGTAAACATGATATGAAATTACAAATACTATTTTTGAAGATTTTTGTTCATTCTTTTTAAAAATTTATTTTTTATTTCCCATTATATCAATTATAGGTTTTTCAGAAAAAAAAAAATAATGAAAAATTCTCGAGACCTGCAAACTAGAAACCCAGAAATCATTTTTGGACACCTTCGTCTTCATCTTTCCCATATCCAATAATTCATCCATTTCTATTAATTATATTCTCTAAATATCTGTTATGCCTGTCTGATTCTCTCCACTACCACTTCCACTATTCTTCCCTGGACTGACTCCCATAATTAAAAGCCTCTTAATTATTCCCTTCTGCCTATACTTCCTAATTAAGTCCATATTTTATTGTTTTAAGATGTCAATCTAATCTTGTTCTACCTTTATTTACTTCAAGGGATTCCCACTGATTTAGGATAAAGACCAACATTCTTAGTGTGGCCTAAGAGCACTGAGAGGGTTTTGCAACTGTCTACTCCCAGCTTCCTCTCCTTCTGACTCTTTCCCGGCTCCCTGTAGTCTAGATTTCACTTCCAGGTCTTGAAACCTCCCCGCTTTCTAACTTTTGTTGAATCAGGAACTTTCTCCAAACCACCAAGCTTCCAACTGAGGTACATATGTCCTTGGATGTGCAAGAAGGTGTGCCATGCACGTTGAGAGTTTAAATGAGTCCATTTCCAGATCCACAACACCCATATGAATTTTTCCTCCAGATGACCTCCCTCAGGAACATGTCTGCAGGTGAGTCATCCCTCTGTTTCTCCTCTCCATTTCCATTTTCACAATCACTCTTCTTTTGCTTTACAAGCAAAACAAAACAAATAAAAGAAGGTGTTCCTCTCATTCATTCTGATTCTTAATGTGGAACGCTGCATCAGATATTGAAATCGCTGGGGCACCAAAACAGAGGCAATTCAAATTCTCAGTGTTAGGGAAGGCAGCTTTAGTCAAAAAGCTAGATTCATTTTCTTTTGATACATATTTCTCTTGAGGGAAAGTGAAACATTAGAAATGAGCTATTGGCCTGGATTGAATGCACTTTCTGAATTTAGGGATTTTGTGGAGTGGGTCAGCAGGAGTAGTGGCAGTTTTCCTTTAACCATTTCACATCTTTCATCCCCTACTGTTGTCAAAAAAGCGTTGCTCCTTACGGAGAGTCTTGAAAGAGGATAGCAAGGCAAGGGGCAGTAAGAAATATTGAAGACATCAATTGTGAATGGGAGTTCACTCATTATTTGGCTCTCTGTTTGTCTGTTATTGGTGTATAAGAATGCTTGTGATTTTTGCACATTGATTTTGCATCCTGAGACTTTGCTGAAGTGGCTTATCATCTTAAGGAGATTTTGGGCTGAGATGATGGGGTTTTCTAGATATACAATCATGTCATCTGCAAACAGGGACAATTTGACTTCCTCTTTCCCTAATTGTATACCCTTTATTTCTTTCTCCTGCCTGATTGCCCTGGCCAGAACTTCCAACACTATGTTGAATAAGAGTGGTGAGAGGGCATCCCTGTCTTGTGCCTGTTTTCAAAGGGAATGCTTCCAGTTTTTGCCCATTCAGTATGATATTGGCTGTGGGTTTGTCATAAATAGCTTTTATTATTTTGAGATTCGTCCCATCAATACCTAATTTATTGAGAGTTTTTAGCATGAAGGGCTGTTGAATTTTGTCAAAGGCCTTTTCTGCATCTATTGAGATAAACATGTGGCTTTTGTCTTTGGCTCTGTTATATGCTAGATTACATTTATTGATTTGCATATGTTGAACCAGCCTTGCATCCCAGGGATGAAGCCCACTTGATCATGGTGGATAAGCTTTTTGATGTGCTGCTGGATTCCGTTTGCCAGTATTTTATTGAGGATTTTTGCATCAATGTTCATTAGGGATATTGGTCTAAAATTCTCTTTTTTTGTTGTGTCTCTGCCAGGCTTTGGTATCAGGATGATGCTGGCCTCATAAAATGAGTTAGGGAGGATTCCCTCTTTTTCTATTGATTGGAATAGTTTCAGAAGGAATGGTACCAGCTCCTCCTTGTACCTCTGGTAGAATTTGGCTGTGAATCCATCTGGTCCTGGACTTTTTTTGGTTGGTAAGCTATTAACTATTGCCTCAATTTCAGAGCCTGTTACTGGTCTATTAAGAGATTCAACTTTTTCCTGGTTTAGTCTTGGGAGGGTGTACATGTCAAGAAATTTATCCATTTCTTCTAGATTTTCTAGTTTATTTGCATAGAGGTGTTTATAGTATTCTCTGATGGTAGTTTTGCTTCAAAGAGAATAAAGTACCTAGGAATCCAACTTACAAGGGATGTGAAGGACCTCTTCAAGGAGAACTACAAACCACTGCTCAAAGAAATAAAAAAGGACACAAACAAATGGAAGAACATTACATGCTCATGGATAGGAAGAATCAATATCATGAAAATGACCATACTGCCCAAGGTAATTTATAGATTCAATGCCATCCCCATCAAGCTACCAATGACTTTCTTCACAGAATTGGAAGAAACTACTTTAAAGTTCATATGGAACCAAAAAAGAGCCCGCATCGCCAAGTCAATCCTAAGCCAAAAGAACAAAGCTGGAGGCATCACGCTACCTGACTTCAAACTATACTACAAGGCTACAGTAACCAAAACAGCATGGTACTGGTACCAAAACAGACATATAGACCAATGAAACAGAACAGAGCCCTCAGAAATAATACCACACATCTACAACCATCTGATCTTTGACAAACCTGAGAAAAACAAGAAATGGGGAAAGAATTCCCTATTTAACAAATGGTGCTGGGAAAACTGGGTAGCCATATGTAGAAAATTGAAACTGGATCCCTTCCTTATACCTTATACAAAAATTAATTCAAGATGGATTAAAGACTTAAACGTTAGACCTAAAACCATAGAAACCCTAGAAGAAAACCTAGGCAATACCATTCAGGACATAGGCACGGGCAAGGACTTCATGTCTAAAACACCAAAAGCAATGGCAACAAAAGACAAAATTGGCAAATGGGGTTTAATTAAACTAAAGAGCTTCTGCACAGCAAAAGAAACTACCATCAGAGTGAACAGGCAACCTACAGAATGGGAGAAAATTTTTGCAATCTACTCATCTGACAAAGGGCTAATATCCAGAATCTATGAAGAACTCAAACAAATTTACAAGAAAAAAAAACCCCATCAACAAGTGGGCGAAGAATATGAACAGACACTTCTCAAAAGAAGACATTTATGCAGCCAAAAGACACATGAAAAAATGCTTATCATCACTGGCCATCAGAGAAATGCAAATCAAAACCACAATGAGGTATCATCTCACACCAGTTAGAATGGTGATCATTAAAAAGTCAGGAAACAACAGGTGCTGGAGAGGATGTGGAGAAATAGGAACACTTTTACACTGTTGGTGCGACTGTAAACTAGTTCAACCATTGTGGAAGTCAGTGTGGCGATTCTCAGGGATCTAGAACTAGAAATACCATTTGACCCAGCCACCCCATTACTGGGTATATACCTAAAGGAATATAAATCATGCTGCTATAAAGACACATGCACATGTATGTTTATTGCTGCACTACTCACAATAGCAAAGACTTGGAACCAACCCAAATGTCCAACAATGATAGACTGGATTAAGAAAATGTGGCACATAGGCCCTGACGCGGAGCAAGAGGCTGAGAGAGTCGGAGATAGTGTCCGCTTCCATCCGTGGTGAAGACCCTGCCGGAGCCGCTGCCGCTATGGATGATCAAGAGGATCTGGTGTACCAGGCAAAGCTGGCCAAGCAGGCTGAGCGATATGACGAAATGGTGGAGTCAATGAAGAAAGTAGCAGGGATGGATGTGGAGCTGACAGTTGAAGAAAGAAACCTCCTATCACATTGCAAATAAGAATGTGATTGAAGCTAGAAGAGCCTCCTGGAGAATAATCAGCAACGTTGAACAGAAAGAAGAAAACAAGGGAGGAGAAGACAAGCTAAAAATGATTCGGGAATATCGGCAAATGGTTGAGACTGAGCTAAAGTTAATCTGTTGTGACATTCTGGATGTACTGGACAAACACCTCATTCCAGCAGCTAACACTGGCGAGTCCAAGGTTTTCTATTATAAAATGAAAGGGGACTACCATACCGGCAGAATTTGCCACAGGAAATGACAGGAAGGAGGCTGCGGAGACCATCCTAGTGGCTTATAAAGCTGCTAGTGATATTGCAATGACAGAACTTCCACCAGCGCATTCTATTTACTTAGGTCTTGCTCTCAATTTTTCCATATTCTACTACGAAATTCTTAATTCCCCTGACCGTGTTTGCAGGTTGGCAAAAGCAGCTTTCGATGATGCAATTGCAGAACTGGATACACTGAGTGAAGAAAGCTGTAAGGACTCTACACTTATCATGCAGTTGTTACGTGATAATCTGACACTATGGACTTCAGATATGCAGGGTGACAGTGAAGAGCAGAATAAAGAAGCGCTGCAGGACGTGGAAGACGAAAATCAGTGAGACATAAGCCAACAAGAGAAACCCTCTCTGACCACCCCCTCCTCCCCATCCCACCCCTTGGAAACTCCCCGTTGTCACTGAGAACCACCAAATCTGACTTTTAAATTTGGTCTCAAAATTTAGATTCCTGCCCTGTTGTTGTTGTTGTTGTTGTTTTAAAACAGTTTTCAAAAGTTCTTAAAGGCAAGAGTGAATTTCTATGGATTTTACTGGTCCCAGCTTTTCGGTTCTTTAAGACACTAACAGGACTGCATAGAGGCTTTTTCAGCATTACTGTGTTGTCTCCGTGCCAGATGTGGCAAGATAACCATTAGAAAAGGAAATTACATTTGAAAGCCATTAGACTTCTAGGTGATGCAAGCATCTAAGAGAGGTTAATCACACTATAGAGGCATAAGTGGTATCAGTTTTCATTTTTCTAATTGTTTAAACTGTATTTTATACCGATTTTTGAAAGTAATTTAGTGTTAGCTTGAGATGGTTAAAGGTCGTTTGGGGAGGGAGTGTAATTGTTTTGCTGTAAAAAATGTTTCAAACTCTGCTGAAATGTTGCTGAAAAGCATGGTGCTGGTAACAGTTCAACAATCCGTGGCTGCTCATTCTTGCCTACTTTACTCTCCCACTGAAGCAGGTTAGCGTTGAAGGTGGTATGGAGAAGTCTGCATGCCTGTTCAATTCTTTGTTTCTTCTCCTTCCCCCTCCCCCTACCTCCTTCCCCTCACTCCTCCCCTCCTTCACTCGCTCAGCCTCTTTTGTTCAGTATGTGTAACTTGAAGCTAATTTGTACTATTGGACATCTGACTGGAGCCACAGATACAGAATCTTTATTGTTCTTACTTAAACACAACATAGAATTAACGTTAAACTTAAATAAAAGAAACCCAAATTAAAAATGCCAAAAAAAAAAAAAAAAAAACAAAGAAAATGTTGCACATATACACCATGGAATACTATGCAGCCATAAAAAAGGATGAGTTCATGTCCTTTGTAGGGACATGGATGAAGCTGGAAACCATCATTCTCAGCAAACTATCGCAAGGACAAAAAACCAAACAACGCATGTTCTCACTCATAGGTGAGAATTGAACAATGAGAACACTTGGACACAGGAAGGGGAACATCACACACCGGGGCCTGTTGTGGGGTGGGTGAAGCGGGGAGAGATAGCATTAGGAGATATACCTAATGTAAATGAAGAGTTAATGGGTGCAGCACACCAACATGGCACATGTATACATATGTAACAAACCTGCACATTGTGCACATGTACCCTAGAAATTAAAGTATAATAAATATATATGTATATAAAAAGAAATATTGAAGACATCAGTATTTATTTCCTACATGTGGCAAACTAGGAGAGACTTCCCTGCTTTATCTGTATGTTCATCTAAATTTCTCTTTGACTCCTTTGTCTACCTTCTTATCTTAGAATATTCAAACTTTGTAAAAAGCAGTCAGAAATATCAATTTACTCTATATTTTTACTGGTTTCATTAATGAAAAAAACCCTAGGGACTATGATTATTCACTTTTTACATAGTCTTTTTCTCAGTTACGCATTTTGTATTATTTCTAGGAGAAGGAGCTAATAATTGCAGTGTTTACTTCTTATAGACCAATGCTATCAATTTGACTAAAAAGAACATACCATATGCTGGGGTGAGTTAGACTTTATTTTGAACATCTACTTAGGTCTGTGGTAGGAAAATTTTCATTCATTTTTGCCAATGCTTATGGATAATACCAATTTATATTAGTTATTTTACTTGAAGTTATGTTATGTATTATACCCCAAACTCTGCTAGTCATCAATCTCCTGTTTTCTATTAGCTCCAACTTGTTCAGATGCCTTCTCCAGAGCATGCATCTGGACTGGTTGTCCTGGCTGGTACACAAAACTTATTCTGGCCCTCGCTCTCACTGTATCCTGGAAATCCTGTCACCTCCCTTTGTGCTGGATTTGCTGTTTCTGTATCCCTGGTGTTTCTCCTTCTTGCTAAATGGAACCCATCCTTGTGAAGCTTCCTGAGAAGAGTGATTAGGAGGCAAATATCTTTGAGACTGGCAGATCAGAAATACTCCTATCTTTACCATTGAGAGCTTAGCTGATGTTGTAGACTGACTAGTGACCACCCAAATATATCAGATCCTAATCCCTAGAACCTGAAGATAGTGCCTTATAAGGGAAAGGTCTTTGTAGATGTGATTAAGTGAAGGCTCTTGAGATGGGGAGATTACCCTGGATTATAATGGTGGTCCCTAAATGCAATCACATAATCCCTATAAGAGAGAGGCAGAGGGACATTTGATGCAGACAGAAGAGGCGAAAACAACGTGACCACAGAGGCAGAGGTTGGATGGATGTAGCCACAAGCCAAGGAATGTGGGCAGCCACCAGAAGCTGAAAGTAGCAAGAAACAGATTTTCCCTGGGGGGAGCATAGCCCTGCAATTTATTTTAGACCTCTGGGCTCCAGAACTATTAAAGAATAAATTTCTGGTGTTTTAAGCCATCCAGTTTGTGCTATAGGTTGAGTATACCTTATTTAAAATCCCTGGGATTAGGAGTGTTTTGGATTTGGGATTTTTTCAAATTTTGGAATATTTGAATATTCATACTGGTTGAATATTTGAATATTCATACTGGTTGAATATTCCTAATCTGAAAATAAAAAATCTGAGATACTTCAATGAGAATTCCCTTTAAGCATGACCTTTGAGCATCATATCAGTGCTCAAAAAGTTTCAAAGTTTGGAGCATGTTGGATTTTGGATTTTTAGATTGGGGATACTGAACTTGTTGAGCATACTTCCTATTGCAACAGCCACAGGAAGCTAATGCAACTGGAAAACATTTTTCTTTGTAATTTTTATAGCATTTTTCTATCATTGTCTTGCTTCTAATGAAACTGTTTAGAAGTCCAAAGTCATTTGATATAAAAGTTGTGTTTTTGTTAGCAAGGGAAAGGAAAAGGGCTACTTTCTTGATTCAAGTTGAAAATTTATTTTATTTTATTTTTTCTGAGATGGATTCTCATTCTGTTGCCCAAGCTGGAGTGCAGTGGCATGCTCTTGGCTCACTGCAACCCCTACCTCCTGGGTTCAAGTGATTCTCTTGCCTCAGCCTCCTGAGTAGCTGGGACTACAGGCACGCACCACCACGCCCAGCTAATTTTTGTATTTTTAGTAGAGACAGAGTTTCACCATGTTGCCCAGGTTGGTCTAGAACTTCTGACCTCAGGTGATCTCCTGACTCAGCCTCCCACAGTGCTGGGATTATGGATGTGAGCCACCGTGCCCAGCCCTGAATATTTATATATCATTTCCCCCCTCTGCACCATCCCCTGCAAGCTTGGAGTCTCCTCTTTGCCCAGTGTTCTGAAATTTCATGACGGTTCTCTTGGCATGAGCCTATTTTCATTCATAATACTAGGGGTGGGGCACTTGGAGTATATTTTCAATTTGGAAACATAAGTCAGTTAGTTCTGGAAATTTTCTATTTTTTAGATAATATCATCATTTTCTCTTCTGGAATGCCAGTTAGTAAGATATCAGACTTATCTAACTGATCCTCTAATTTTTTTTATCCTTTCTCTTTTGTCTTCTTCATATTTTGCTCTATTTCCTGAGAAATGTCCTTGGTTTTATTTTCTAACCCCTGTATTTCTTTAAAAAATCAACCATTCCTATTTCATGATTACTACATCTTTTTGTATCTTTCTGAGATTTTTTTTTCTTGTAGAAAAATCACATAACATGGAATTTACCCTCTTAACAAACTTTTAAGTGTACAGTAGTGTTAACTGTCTGCATATTCTAGATCTCCAGAAGGTTTTCATCTTGCATGACTGAAACTCTATACACATTACACCGCATGTTAGTTGGTATTCTCCAGAGAAACAGCACCAAATGACAGATATACATAAAGAGATCTATGAAAAGAAGTTGGCTCACATGATTATGGAGGCTGACAAGTCCCAAGATCTGCATCCTACAAGCTTGAGAGCCAGGAGAACTGAAGATGTAAGTTCCAGTCTGACAGTGGCCAGGCTTGGGCACTCTGTGGCCCACTCAAGCTGACACATAAAATTATCCATTACAAATAGCAGCTCCTCATTTCTCCTTCTTCTTAGCCTCTGGCAACCACCATTTTGCTTTTTTTCTGTGAGTTTGGATACTTTAGACTTCATATAAATGGAATCAGCTGTATTTGTCCTTCTGCTACTGGCTTATTTCACTTAGCATTATGTCTTCAAGGATCATCTGTGTTGTAGCCTATAACAGGACTTCCTTCACTGTTAAGGCTGAATAATAATTTGTTGTATTATTTTCTTTATCCATTCATCCATCAATGGACATTTAGGTTGTTTCTACCTATTGGCTATTGTGAATAATGCTACAAAAACATGGGAATGCAAATATCTCTTTGAGATCCTATTTTCAATTGATTTGGATATATACCAGAAGTGGGATTGCTGGATCATAGGACTACTCTATTTTTAAATTTTTGAGCAAGTTATTTATTGTTTTTCACAGTGGCTGTAGCATTTGACATTCATGCCAACAGTTCACAAGGATTCTAATTATACCACATTCCTGCCAATATTTGCTAGTTTGTTTTTCTGATAATAGCTGCCCTAGCAGGTATGAGGTGATATCTCCCTGTGTTTTTGATTTATGTTTCCGTGATGATTAGTGATGTTGAACATTTGTGGACCCACAGCTCTAACCCTGAGCCTACTGAATAAAAATCTGAAAGTAAACAAGACATTGCAGATGACTTGTATGCAGCTTCAAGTTTGAGACACATTGCACCATACAATACCATACAATCAATAAATGTGTCCCCCAAACTCGCCTGCACATTCAACTCAACTTGGGAGTTAAAAAAAATACTGCTCGGCCTTAGACTAGACTAATTGAATGAATAGCTCCAGGAGATGGGGCTCAGGCATAGCTAAGTTTTAAAAGTTCTTCCAGTGACTCTGATGTGCAGCCAAATTATAACCATTTACCTGTATATGAAGGCCACTACATTTATCTCTCATTTAATAAAAATAACACGTATGTGACATCTCTGAGCAATCAGTCATTTATAAAGATGTTGTTGTGTTCTTAATGTGATTTGAAAATATTTTTGAGCAATATCTTAAAAATAAAAAAGGACAGCATACATGTCAAAAGCAAAGTTCTTTCTATGAAACAGGCAAATTGAAGTTATTGAGATTATGTGGAATTCACATAAAAGTAATTGATGAAATAGCATTGGAAGCTCAATTAATGAATGCTGAGATGATTTGCATTTTGGAGAAATGTACTGGCCACCCTGTGAACACTCATGGCCTCCAAGAGATTTAACTTTCAGGATCCCTGTGCTAGATTACAGATGCCGCACAAGCAGGGACAATTATTTGATTGCTGTATTTTAATTCATACAAAGGCATTGTTGATTGAGTACCCTAAGCCAAATAAATATGTGAGCCACCTAACATAATGAGCCACTTATGTTAGGCACTTGTTCACCTTCATAAAAACAACAAATGATATTATCTTGATCAAACCCTTCCTAATAAATGGTGACTAAATGATATCTGGTGTTTTCTTTGTGTGCAATTTCTTTCCAAGATGTGTAGGAAACTGATTTGCTTTTGATCAACCTGTGCTGCTTACAAATTAATGTCCACAGATTTCCTACTTTATTAATTGTCTCAGCAATTTAGCCAGCAATGATTTATAGGAAATATTCCCTCTTGTTGCAGGCTTTACAGTCAGCTAATTGATTGCTGTATGAATTATGCATCCTAAGCCAAATGCAAGGATGCATGAAAGAGGCAGCCAAGGTCATTTTCCACCAAAGAGAACTACAGTGACTAAATGCCTTTTAAAGACAGGCTTTATTACCTTAATTTTGCTGCTTTCTTCATATATACATCAAGTACAGAATAATGTGCAAACTCTAAAGTCGTACTTTTAATTTATAAACAGACACAGACAACCAAAGTTCAATATTCTGTAGCTAGACAAGGCGCGTAATGGAATTAATTTGGTAGAGCTAAGGAAAGAACCAGAAATGGCATATAAATGTTCTTTATCTGATTCCAAAATATGCCATATCTCATCAAATGTGCCTATAGTTTATTAACACTCAAAATTGACTATTCCAAAAATAAGCATTTAAATTAGATGAATGACACCTTGGGACCAAGTGCAGGGTATTTGGCATGTCAGCAGATGACAAGAGATAGTTTGGAAAAGTTACGATCAATTATCATTTATTCATAGGAAGACAGGGAATGTTTTATATATTTTAGAGGATGTATAAAGGAGGGGATATATGTGATGCTTCACTAAAACTTTCAGAATTAAAGCAATCAAGTTGGAGTAGTGAAAAGATTTTGATCTTTGGTGTCTCAGTGGCTTAGTTTGAATTAATTATTGCTTAGCCATCTATTAGTTGAATGACTTTAGGCAATGTAATCCTCTGGACCTCAGTTTTCTTATGAAAAATTTGGCATAATAATATTTTGCTTGCATGGTTACTATAAAAATAAGCATGACTATAAGAGCTAGTGAAATCAACAACTTAGCCTTAGTTAGTACCTTGATCCTTGGGTAGTACACAATAGAGTGTACTAACAGATAAGAGATAAATACCAGACACATTCCTTGACTTACAAGTTGCATGTAAGGCTTGTAAAGAAACCCTCTAATTTTCCATTTAAAATCACCCCCAAACGGCTATGGGACCATATTACTATATGGTCTTTGGTTTAGAAAACAAAGAAACATCTTTAATAGGAGTATTTTTATATGCCCAGAGAACTCTTCTCAGGCATTAACAAACCACAAAAAATGTTTCATGACAAACCACAGATGCCCTGGGCACATCACACCACACTCAGGCTGTGATAGATAATGTGTATGCTATTACTTCATATTAGGGGCACAGATGCCTCAGAAGAGAGAAATTAATCACAAACTCTTTAAACCAGTGTTTCATGCCTTAATGCATATAGCAATCACCTGGAGGTCTTGTTAAAAATGCTGGTTCTGGTTCAGTGGGTCTGGGATGGAGCCTGAGATTCTGCCGTTCTACAGGCTTCCTGGTGATATGATGCATCTGACCATGGACCACAGTTTGAGTTGCAAAGCTGAGTGCTTTTCAAACCTTGATACACATGAGATTCACCTGGAGATCTTAACAATAATGATGCTTGAGTTCTTTCTCAGTCCAGGCAAAACCCTGGGGTTGAATTCTCAGCTTAGATATTCTTTTAAAGCTTCCTGAGTGATCTTTCTGTGTAGAGCTATGGTTGAAAACCAGTGTTTTAGATGTGAGGGTTTCCTCTTCTTGCTAATTACATTTACAACATTGTAATGTTTTGTTCAATATCTAGTTTCATTGTTTCAGTGGCACCTGCCTTTTTTTTTTTTTTTTTTTTTGGACTCCTCTTCTAAAGACTTTATTTTGAACCTATCATAACACCACTGACATATAACTCCCTAACAAGATCTAACAAGATAAAGCAAAAACAAAAAGTTTATCATATTAGAAACAAGATACACCATCACTTATAGTCTTCAAACATTACTGCACTTTAACTTTCATAATTTGACAAAGCATTCATCAAACAATCTGCAGACTAGTTTTAACAAACAACACCTGTAAGCAGACATGAATGTCCTAAATTGTTTATTAGGTATGAATTTTACAAACTTTATTATATTAGTGGTAACGGTGGAGTTGGAGAGTATTGCGCCTTCTCCAAGCTGCGCAGCAAGAACTACCAATAGTGTGGTGGAACTTATGGCCCTTTCCAAGGCCGCAGCTCTTTCGGCCTGCAGATGTCAGCCCACGCATTTCCCTGTGCGTGTGGACTGGTTTGGTGATCCACTGGGTGTCAGGATTTCTTCTGATAGCTTTATGGAATGGATCAATGAGGATAAGCTCAAAAAATTTGTATGTGGAATCTTCACCAACCCAGTAAGAATTCAGGACTCTTAGAGCCCCACAGTGGCGTCCAGCTTGCTCCTCTGCAACAGATTGAAGACTTCGGGCAAACTTTAACTTGTTAACACCATGATGGACAGGCTTGCCGTAAGTTACACCCTTAGGAACTGGGCATTTTCGGCCACCATGGCGAACACAAATCCTATATATAATGTAACCTTGCTTGGCTTTTAGCCCAGTCGGCACACTTTATCGGACTGGGTGGAGCGGGGAGCCCTGTGGAGAGCAGAGAGCTGGCGGTACTGCCAGCAGCGGACCCTCAGAAGAAAGCACATGACATCAGACTGCTTCTTCCTCCACAGCTCCTGGATGTACTTGTAAGCACCTGTCTTGGCCTACCTGATGGCTGCCACCAGACGGAAAGGAAAGAGTCTTACTCCCCACCTGGAAGCTCTTAAAAAAAGATTGCTGGGGCCTAGGTGGGTGGATCACAAGGTCAAGAGATCAATACCATCCTGGCTAACATGGTGAAACCTCGTCTCTACTAAAAATACAACAATTAACTGGGCGTGGTGGTGCACACCTATAGTCCCAGCTACTCGGGAGGCTGAGGCAGGAGAATCACTTGAACCTGGAGGTGGAGGTTGCAGTGAGCTGAGATCGCGCCACTGCACTCCAGTGTGGTGACAGAGTGAGACTCTGTCTCAAAAAAAAAGAAAGAAAAAAGAAAACTGCTGGGCACCATCCTCAGAGTTGCTGATTCAGGAAGTCTGGCTGGAGTTGGGCCTGAGAAATTTCTTTTTTAACAAATTACCAGGAGATTCTCTTAGTTATTGATCCAGAACCCCAGCTTTGGGAACTGCCACTTTATTATTTCATAAACTTCACTGGAAGAGAGATTGTGCCTATGTATCCACCATTCTATCACCTGTGCCTAGTATGTTTATGGCATGAACGAATCTCTTTTGGATGAAAAAGTGATGGCTCTTATCCCTGTCTCATTCATAGTGAAAACACGTACAGAACGTTGGAAACCTTCACCCAGCTCATTAAGGATAACGCTTGCCAATGAACCACATCAAATAACATTGGTTTAGGGATCTCTGCTACTATAGACCCTAGAGTATCTGGGGCATTTCCCATGAAAGTTCTGATTAGTTTTTCCTGAGGCACTACTTTATGGTAGTAAAATTGGCATTCCATCAACAAGTTGATCGACTGTTCAGGCTTCCCTTCAAAGTGGCTTGAAATAGCAGAAGCAATAGTCTCTTTTAAATAAGTATGTATATATATATATATTTTAATACATAAAGTCTCTCTTAAAGGGCCATCTGCTTTCAACTTTTCATTTAAACCTTCTGAAGGCTCACCAAGTGCCATAAGATAAAGAGAACAAAAGTAAGGTGTAGCATCACAGGCAATAATATTCCTATCATTGCCAAAGTACTATAGGGATTACTCCATAATGGCATTCTCTTATATCCTAAAAATATTAATGTGTTTTGATTCTGAGGGAAACCAAAATATGCCACTTTCAAATATATGTCTTTAATATATTTTGATATGGCTATTCAGAGAGGCTGCAGACCATAGGAATACCTTTTACAAGCTGTCTTTTTGTGAGGAAGATTTGCAACTGTAGAGGTAATCTACATAACTGAAGTTAACAGTGAATACAAACAGGCTTTCTCTGAGCCCCATCCCTTATCTGCCTTATCCACATCTAGAAAAGATTAACTCACAAACAAAGGAGACTAAAACTCTGACACTTTTAGAGTTCTGAGGGAGAAACTTTTTCCTCAGGCTCCTATCTATACCAAGAGCTTCTACCAATGAGCTTTTATCTGCATAATAAGAAAAACTTTGCTTGCCATTGTCAACCTGAAATAATTGACAGGATCAGAACCCAATATTAAAAAGTTTATTTAAGTGAAAAGCTGAGAATAACTATCCAAGAAACATGGACTCCTGAGAAATGGAGTCAGTGCTCTGAAGTTAAAAGTTAAATTCTTCCTTATATTAGCAGAAAACAAGAATAGTTAGTAGGATTATAACATTTTCTATATAAGCTTTGTTTATGAGTTATAACTAAGATTTTTTTAACAGCTTGTTTTCATATCCTTTCCAATTTAAAAGCATATTTAATGTTCCGTCTTAGATAATGTGACAGTAATGAAGTCTTTGTGTAAGAGAGGAAAGAGGAAAGTTAATCTGTAATGAAGATCAACAGTGAACAGAGAAGGGGTCTTCTCTGGCAACCTTCTGTCATTTACAACATTTTATAAAACACTGTAGGTAAAGAAAAGGCTAATTGATAACCAAAACAACAAAGATTACAGCTGCCTGGGTTACAACTGCCTGTCACATGACTCAGGTCCCATAATTACATTCCCTTAAGGCTCAAAATATCTGAAAGTTCCAACAGCTTAGATTCTGAATTACTTATTTTCACACCATGCTTTCCTCCCATCACTCTCTTGGAAGGCCACCTCCTCCCTCCTCTAGAAGCCCCAAGCCCCTAATCTTTCTGTCACCTCAGGATGGTGTAAAAACTTCAGCCATCTGTTCTGTCCTTTGAATTTCATGTTTGCAAGCCTCCTATGTTCATATATGTATAAATATATTTGTGTGCCCTTCTCCTGTTAATCTGTCTATTTTAAGTTTGTTTTATAGAATAAAGTTATCAAACCTTCAGAAAAGGGAGGGAAGGAAATTCCTTTTGCTCCTACAGTTTAATATTAGTCTTTTTGTAATAAAAAAAGTCCTAATTTTTTTTTTTGTAAGCAGACCTTCCCTGTCTGCTTACAATTTTAATATTTCAAGGTGGATTTTCTCAGACTAGAGGTAGAAGCAGCACAGAGCTATTATGCTGATGATTCACTGTTTTTGACTCTTGGGTTACACATTTATTTAATTATCATGATCAAATATTTACTTTTGTGGAGGTTCCCTGACAAGAAGTCTTAGTTCTTGTCCTCTGAGAGCTAGAGAAAAATCTAACAAATCTGATACAGGTTACTTTCCTGTGTTTGAATGCTGTGGAAAGAAACTACTAGGTATACCCAAATATTCTAGATGATTAAAAAAAAAGTTCAAAAACCCCTGAATCTCCCAAATCTTCTCAGAACTGTTAACAGCTATTGTTTTAATAATTTTTTATTTTATTTTTTACTTTATAGTTTTGGAGTAATTTTGTTACTTCCCCAAAAAACAGGGTTTATTTGCCTGATAACAAATAACTCTCCACAAGAATGCAGGTTTTGATCAATAGGAGTTTTATTACTTGGCCCAAGTAAGAAGAACACTGAGAGTATTCTCCAAAGCACTGTCTCCTCAAGGGAAAGTGACAAGAGGATTATATGGGGCAATACATAGGGAGAGGGTGCGTCACCACATGTAGAGGAGGGGTTCCAGTTTTGCAGAAGCAGCCAGTGATGATGCCAGTTCACAGGTCGCATGTTAAGGTAATGAAGCTACTGCTTCTCCCAGATGGAGACTTTAGCATGGTAACAAGGGAAGTTCACTCAGACTCATCTATAAGTTGCTGGGGTGTGTCAGGAGCTGGTTCCAACCAACAAGGTAACTGCATTCCACATAGGGTTTGGAAAAAAACAGACTTCAGGGCAGAAGGCAGTAAAACAGGCTGATAGCTAAAGTTGATTAAATTCCTATAATCCCTGGAGACTTTCCCTGTCTGCTTACAATTTCAAAATTTCAAAGTTTCTTTTGCTTATGATAACCCAAGTTCTATGAGGTAAGAAGGCTTGTTTCTAAACATAATTTGTCAGAAGTGGCAGCAAGAAATTAAATAACTTCTATATGTAATCACCTGATGTGTTCATCTTGCCTGCTTCCCAGAAAACCTGTTGCACTGAGAAGAACAGCCTTTTGCAATAGAGAAAGAGTTTAGTAAACTCAGAACTGGCTAAGTTGAAGGACAGGCATTTTATTATTGCTTAAATCAGTCTCCCTAAAAATTTGGAGGCTAGGGATTTTTTAAGTATAGTTTGTTGTGCAGAAGGCAACGGAATGGGGAATACTGATTAGTTGGGTTGGGGAGGAAATCACAGGGAGTTGGAGCTGAAACTACATTTGCAAAAGTATGACTGAGTCAGTGAAATGGATCTAACTTAATCAATTCCATCCTGTTTCTAACCTCCAAGCTGTCCATGTTCTTTCCTGGGCGTACACTGAACTTACTTTGGGAGAAACTTGGTTTATAGCTTATAGTTTAGGACAGAGACAGTAATAGCCCTTTCCCAGGGCAGACCTCCTTCTTGCCTGGGGACTAGATTGCCTTTGTAGGACTAACATTAGCCACAAGATTAGAAATTATGGTTTATGACTCATGAAGCTGGAGGCTACATGATTCTGACCCTCCCTAAAGTGCTCCTAAGATCAGTGCTTGAGATATTTTGCAGACCCTGCACTTGATGGATCACCTGGCACCACCCAGATTGATCAACTGGCTCATCTGATTTTGTGGCCCCCACCCAGGAACTGACTCAGTGCAAGAAGACAGCTTTGTCTCCATATGATTTCATCCCTGACCAATCAGCAGTCCTGGCTCACTGTGTTTCCCCCACCCACTAAGTTAACTTGTCCTTAAAAACTCTGCTCCCTGAATGCTCAAGGAGACTGATTTGAGTAATAATAAAATTCTGGTCTCCTGCACAGCTGGCTCTGCATGAATTACTCTTTTTCTATTGCTGTACCCCTATCTTGACAAATTGGCTCTGTCTAGGTAACGGGCAAGGTGAACCCCTTGGGCAGTTACAGAGCTTGCCTTCTTGTACTGAGTCAGTTCCTGGGTTGGAGCTTTGACTTTTGAGACCAGATAAACCAGGTTACCAGCCTGGGTGGTGCCAGCTGATCCATCACAAGGCAGGCTCTGAAAAAATGCCTCAAACACCAATCTTAGGTTTTATAATAGCAATGCTACCTGTGGGAGCAAGTGGGGAGGTTAGGAATCTTGTGGCCTCTGGCTGCATGACTCCTGAGCCATAATTTCTAATCTTGTGGCTAATTTGTTAGTTTCAAAGGAAGTCTGATCCCCAAGGAAGGAAGGGGTTTATTTTAGGAAGGGACTATTATTGAAAGACAGGAGGACTAGCTGGATTTCCTAGGCCGACTAAGAATCCCTAAGCTTAGCTGGGAAGGGGACTGCATCCACCTTTAAACACGGGGCTTGCAACTTAGCTCACACCTGCCCAATCAGGTGGTAAAGAGAGCTCACTAAAATGCTAATTAGGCAAAAACAGGAGGTAAAGAAATAGCCAATCTTCTATCGCCTGAGAGCACAGCGGGAGGGATAATGATCAGGATATAAACTCAGGCATTCTAGCTGGCAATGGCTACCCTCTTTGGGTCCCCTCCCTTTGTATGGGAGCTCTGTTTTCACTCTAGTAAATCTTGCAGCTGCACTCTCTTCTGGTCCGTGTTTGTTACGGCTGGAGCTGAGCTTTCACTCGCCGTCCACCACTGCTGTTTGCCGACGTCGCAGACCCGCCACTGACTTCCATCCCTCCGGATCCAGCAGGGATCCTGATTCCTGTGCTGTGCTCCTGATCCAGGAGGTGCCCATTGTCGCTCCTGATTGGGCTAAAGGCTTGCCATTGTTCCTGCAAGGCTGAGTGCCCGGGTTCGTCCTAACTGAGCTGAACACTAGTCTCTGGGTTCAGTGGTTCTCTTCTGTGACCCACGGCTTCTAATAGAGCTATAACACTCACCGCATGGCCCAAGATTCCATTCCTTGGAATCCGTGAGGCCAAGAACCCCAGGTCAGAGAAAACAAGGCTTGCCACCATCTTGGAAGTGGCCTGCCGCCATTTTGGAAGCAGCCCACCACCATCTTCGGAGCTCTGAGAGCAAGGACCCCCCCTCCCTCCCCTCCCCCACCCCACCCCGCCCTGCCATAACATTATCATCTTTGTTTTGAGGTTAAGCTATAAACTAAATTCCTTCCATAGTTAGCTTGGCCTACACTCAGGAATGAGCAAGGGCAGCTTAAAGGTCACAAGCAAGATGAAATTAGGTCACATTACTTTCACTGTCACAATTTTTGCAAAGGTGGTTAGATACAGAATCTTACAGCTAATAGGAGAGTAGTAACAAAGTCTCTATGCAAATTTGAGGCACACAAGATTATATGAATCAACTTGTATAAACAAATGGAAAAAGGCCATATTACAGCAAGTTGTATCCATAAACTAAAGAACCTGTAGATACAAAGCATAGGTTTCATCCTTCATATTGAATGCTTTACAGTCTATATTTTTAGGACTCATGTATGTTATTTTCCCTCTGTGTAATTTCCTGCCTGATCAGTGTCTCTGGCCTCTTGAAGTCTTGGCAGAAGTACTGAAGAAATGCAAACAACCCTGCTTTCTGAAAGTGAAGTGATAAGTTACTATTTATTTTGTTGAAGCTGGTCTAGGGAAAAAGTGCTTCAGAAGTGTGTACTCTATGGGATACACAGGCAACAATGTGTATGTGATGTGTGTGTGTGTGTGTTTGTGTGTGCGTGTTTGTGTGTGCATATGTATTGTATATGTGGCATACTTTTCTTACCCTAAAACTCGTGGTTAAACTTTTGTTAAAATAAAGACATCAAGTTTGTGAAGAAATATGATATATGCTGAAGATCTGTAAAACTGAAAAGAAAAAAATAAAAAGAATACTGCAGCGAAATCAGCCAAAAAGCCAAGAAACATGTGAATCTTAGTCTAGGACTCCACTGACTTGAAGACAGTATTCATGTATGTTAAGCCTTTAGTAACACTCTGCCTAAAGAAAAGAAGGCCCAGAAGACTGAGTCTGGAAATACGGAAGAGGGATACGTTTTGCATAGCATGGTTTTAGAGTCAGAGCCAGAAGGCATGAGTGGAAGGTACTGAGAGACAGATTTACGTTTACATATAAAATAATTTTCTAACAAATATTATTGCGTTCATGAGAGTATTCTGCGTGTTTATATAATATTAACTGTGTCTTTATTCATATTTACTAATGATATGGCTCCGATGAGTGGAGGAACAACAGGGTTTTTCGTCTGGAGTCGAATTAGATAAAATGATATGGACACATGTGGAGTGGTTTTAAGGAGCAGAGAGTTTCATAGGGAAGAAGGAAGGGAGAAGAAAGAAGAAAGAAACTCCCCTGTACAGAGACAGAGTGGGGGGCTCCAAAGCTGAGAAAGGAGACCCCATGTGCCAAGGATACCAGCCAGTTTTATGAGGAGGCTGGAGGAGGCAGTGTCTGATTTGCAAAGGACTCAGGGGATTGGTTTGACCAGGCATGTTATTCACATAGCCTGGGAAAAAGTTGGCCCTTCCACCCTAGCCTTTTAATATGCAAATGCAGGGCTCCCTACATGGGGATATGTGGGGGCAGCCATGTTACCAGGGACATGTGGGGGCAAGGGCAAGAGGACAATGGTGAGAATCGCCATGTTGGGTGGACCCAGTTTCTAATGGCCTGCATTTGCATATCAAAGGTTGCCGCCCCTAAGAGCCAGGGCTTCTCTGCTAGATAAGAAACGTTTCTGGAGCTGCTTTAAAAAGAAATGAAAACATTCCAAGGACCCCTTTTCCTCTCTGCCTAAAATAATTTCTTAATAACTCCTACCACACGAATTTAATGTTTATAGAAATCCACTTTACACATCACAAAATCGAAGTGCCAGGATGTTATGAAATGTGCCCATCTTTCCAGTCAGGAAATAGTAGAAATGGAATTTGAACGTACACTGTCGGGCTCTGAAGGCTACAGCTCACCTGTGTGCATGTGATACCTCTCTGATGCTTTGAGATATGAGATTCCCTATAAGCAAGTGATTTTTTATACCGTCGAGTTTGTTTAAATGAAAAATGGGGCCAGGTGTGATGGCTCACACCCGTAATCCCAGCATTCTGGGAGGTCAAGGTGGAAGAATTGCTTGAGGCCACGGGTTTGAGACCAGCCCAGGCAACATAGTGAGACCCCGTCTCTACAAAAAATAGGAAAACTAGCCAGCTGTAGTCCCAGCTACTCCAGAAGCTGAGGTGGGAGGATTGCTTGAGCCCAGGATGTCAAGGCTGCAGTGAGCCATGATCGTGTCACTACACTCTAGCCTGTGTGACAGAGGAAGACCATGTCTCAATAAATAAATAAAAAATGAAAAATAATGAGCCCCTGTCAAGTACATGCCAGAAGATATTTCTGCTTTAGTTAGAAGCTGTACTAGATAATCACTGATGTGATTATATAATTTCATTCTAATGTAAATCATCTCATTTAATTCTAAGATTCTATTATTAAATAATCTGGATTTTCTAGGTTTTCATCATCTATTGAACTCTCAATATTATTGTTTTGCTACTCACTTGAGTTTACCTGCAATGTAAACCATGCTGTAGCAAAGCAAGTCTTAACTGGTTGCTATGATCCATATTTATAAAGAGTAGAGACTGATTCCATAATATAGAAAAAGATTATGGCAGCTCCAGTCTGCACAATGGCTGTAGTCTATCAAAGTTGTTATGTATAATCAGAGAAACAGCTTTAAGGAAACCTACTTAGAAATAAAATTATTTTGTATAATGGAGTCTGGTGCTGTTAAACACGATTTGACCAACAATGGGGCAATTTTAAAAGTGTAAGTGAAATAGATTGCCAATTAGATATAGCACTTTATAAATGTGGATAATTGATCTGGAGGAACCAATAAATATCTGAAGAGCTCAATAATCACTTTAAAAAGCAATCAAGCCATGTAATTCCTTCTGTAATTCCATCTGTAATTCAGATCATGAAGAAAATTATGTGAATCAAGAGAAAGAACACAGATATTTCATACATCTTTGATATTACTTAATTAAGTTGGTTACCATGTTGCTATAAATATACCGCTTTCTACGGCTTGCTGATTATCATCATTTTGAAATGTAATCCAAGGTTAGGTAAGAGAAGGATGAGTAACATAGTTTTTTTTTTTTTCTTTTAGACAAAACACAATTTAAGAAAATAATTGCAAATAAGATGGAAAAGTTAAACTTATTTGATGTTCTGAATTAGAAGTATGGAAAGAGATTATGTAAGCCTGGATGGTCTTTTGTTAGTAACCTTTATTACTTGATAAATCAATCCATAATCCAAACCACAATGACATTCCTTCTGGAAAGAATGCTACACCAGTGGAAACTAATTAAAATGAAAACCCTGTCTATGAAAATAGGAATTTATACTGAATATTTAACAAAGTGTCAAGTAGTGCTAATGAGCTGTTTTAGGGCTAATTCTGGTAACTACAGAGTGAAGTAAGGCCACATTTTCAATCCAAGTGATTCACAAAGTTTACTTAGAATTCAACTTTCAAAAACTCTCATTGAATTTTTGTCTCCTCTCATTTACCTTATCTAAACTAACTTACCTCATTCTTTTCCCACCCAGAGTTCATATTTGTATGTTACTACTACCTTGGAGAGAACAGAATATCAAAATAGGAGCCCTGCTAGAATCCATAGGGACTTCTTAGAAGACCATTAAGAGATATTGTATGCCAACATTTACCTTAAAATCCAATCTAATCAAGACTTCTTAGGGTCTTTAAAAGGTCAATCTGAAAAGAGAAAAAAATCAGTTTAGAGTCAATAATACACAAATAGTGTTATTATCAGCCTTTTAATCTTTTAACAAATAGTATTTTGTAATTTATAGAAAGATAAAAATCAATGATCATATAAAAAGAGCAAATGGCATTTAACAGCTAAAAGGTGACAAAATTAGATGCATATAAAATTAGGAAAATAAATTATCATAAACTCTTACAGCCATATCCTCCAAAATTTGCACTAATTAATTTTTAAAAACTTGTGAATTTAACTAAGTATTTAATGAAGAAGTAATACCAATCCTTCACTAACAATTCAGTCCTTCACTATTAAGAGAGAATACTTCCCAGTTTATTCCATGAGGCCAGTATTAGCATGATACAAAATCCAGACAAAAGTATCTTAAGAAATTAAGATGACAGACCAATTATCTCCTGATGAGTGCAGACACAGACATTCTCTAAAAACACTAGAAAACTGAATAAAGTAACATATAAAATGAATTACATACCTCAACTTTATGGAATTATTTTGCAAATGCAGTGATGATTAACATCTAAGAATAGATCATTGTAAAACATCATATTAATAGAAAAAGACAAAAATAATGCTCATATTGATAAATACAGAAAAGCATTTGACATAATCCAAAATTTAATCATGATTTAAAAAATAAACCAGCAAAATACGAATAGAAAAACACTTTCTTGCACTAAGACAATGTATCCATTACATACTGAAAGCTTATACTCAATGAAGAAATACCCCTGGGAAGTAGGACCTATCATTTCTAAATTCTACAAATTTTAATTTAGGAACTAAGTTGGTCTTAAAATACTACTGGGTTCTGTTGATCAGGTCTCCTAAAGAAGGAGCCTAAAACTGGGATGGTTTTCTTGGCCATGACTAGAGTGTGGTATTTTCAAAGAATATAACTATTTAATATTTAGAATGTCAGAGGAGGAAAAAGACATGCTTATCTGAAAAGATGCAAACAAAAGGTATTTTCTAAAATTCAGTATTATATGTTGATTCAAGTCTCATAAAAACTGGTAGCATGTGCATAATTCTGTAACATTATTTATCAGATAGATCTCAAAGAGAGAAGAACCTCAGCCTGTGCTGGCATACTCCTGTCTCAGTGCCATTAGGAAAAAGACAAAGAAGCCACTGTCCCCACTAATATTTATGACTGATCAGGAAAAATAAGCAATACCTTTAGACAAAATTGGAAAATACAAAAACAAAGGCCAAGTAGCATTTTCAGATGATTTGATTGCCTGACTGAGAAACCATGAGAACAGAAAGCAGAAATAATATTGGCAACTAAATATAACATCACTCCAGGAAATTCAAAAGACTGCACACAATGAAGCCATGTGTGGGAGAGACATGGAACCACTAAACTGTAAAAAGGGGAATTAGAGACTTGAACAGAGGGACTTGCTTATCCCTAGAGAAAATCTCAATATTGCAATGAAGTTATATTTTCACCCAACTTATTTTACACCTTCACTTTAGTTAATTTAACATTTTCCAAGTAATATTAATGATTAAAAGGTATATAGACACACACACATACACACACATTTATTTTTCTGAGAAGAAAAGCAAGAGTAAAGAAAATGCCTAATACATGGAGAGGAAATGCATTAATCAATTAGAACTAGGTTAAGTGGGTTTCAGAAATTGATTAAAATGGCCTTTAGAATCACAATGACTAAAAAGAAGACCAGAAAACACAAAATGATGCTCAGTCCTACTAATAATGAAAGCTCTTTGGTTTATGTTTTGGAAATGGTCCCAGTGATAAAACTTATATATAATGAAATAATGGGGCGGGCAGGAAACAGACTATGACTTATTCATATGCAATTTATGATTCAAGAGTGAAATATGTTCTCTATGAAATGAAATTTAGGGACTGAATTACTTATAATTAAGCAGTTTCCAAAACAGCAATGTAGAGAATCTCAGAAGAAACTCACGTAACTACCCAACAGTGAAAAGTTTGGTGCTGTGAAAGTGGGCTCTTGAGGTGGGCTCACTGTGAGTGGGGCTCCTAGATAGTGTCTTTACTTGATCCTGAGTGTAGGTGTGAGACCGCAGGCCCTCACAGAGGACAGTGTGCAGGGCCTGTGTGAGGTGAGCAAAATCTCAGAGATTTTGACAAGACTCACAAGATCCCAGAAGTCTGGGAGGACAGAGAAGCACAAGGACCTGGGAAAGTTCTTCACCTGGGTGTGAACCTGCTCCTGTACCTCTACGCACATGCAGAGCAGCCCTCCTGCTAGCTCTTCTGTGCTTCTCACCCTCTTGTTGAATATGGCACTCTAGCCACCATTCTGGATAGAGCAGAACCCAGCAGGGAAGAACAGGCACCTCCAGCTTAGGACAAGAGAAAAATACAGCTATTAATTTCAAGCAACTTTAAGTATATGCTGTGGAACACATGTCCTTGGAGATGCTCCATGTAAAGAAGAAATTTCATGGTAAAATAAGTTCAAAAAGCACAGCAAAATATGCCCTTCTCCTTTACACAGGCAAAAATATTATATAAAGTTCAGAGAAATCTGAAAAAAAGTTTATTGCAACATTTGCCAAATTTACTTGACCACAAACCACTCTTTTCTTTTTTTTCTTTCACTATGCAGATATTGTCATTCTGTAGAAACAAAATTTAAGGAGAATCTTGCTTTAAAATTTTAACTTTTCCATCAGATTTTTATATTTTAATTATATTTTGATAAAGAGGAAGTTTTGTTTGAACTTCCATGTTGCACTGGAAAAGTGGAAAATTTTAGGTTTAGCTTCTGGAAGCAATGTTTGGCTAGATTATTTTAATAATTTCTCGCTCAAAAACTTTACCAGAAAAACCTGAATAATGTATTATTTTAAAACATTGAAAAGAATTTAAGAAACACCAAAGCTACTTTTGACCTGCATTTGTGTCTCCTGTAAATTGGGTTTGATCATTTTGGAAGGAAAGTGGGAAAAAAATCAAAGCCCAGGACTGGCAGAAGTAAGAGGTTTAAGAGACAACTTTATGCAAAATGAGCTGGGATTTTAAAGAACTACATGCTCTGAGTGAGGGTCAACCAGAAGTACACCAGGCTTCTCATGGAGTTGCAACCTAAAGTTTAATATCTTGCATAGTCCAGACCGTATTAAGAATTGAGTTGGTTTTAAGTAGATCTCTGATTAGTGTAATGTCCCCAAGAGACTGTCAGAAGCAAATGTAATCTCTCTAGAGCAAAATGTCTTAATCCAAATCTGCAGATTAATTATGTGTCAACTTGGCTAGGCTATGGTGCCTAGCTGTTTGGTCAAGTACCAAGTTATTTTATTTTATTTTTTTAAATTTTTGGATACATAGTGGGTGTATATATTTGTGGAATACATGAAGTATTTTGATAAAGGCATAGAATGTGTAATAATCACATCAGAGTAAATAGGGTATCCATCACCTCAAACATTTATCCTTTCTTTGTGTTACAAACAATCCAATTACACTCTCTTAGTTATTTTAAAATATGCAGTAAATTACTGTTGACTGTATCTCCCTGTTGTGCTATCAAATACTAGTTTTTAATCATTCTAACTATATTTTTGTACTCATTAACCATCCCCACTTCCCCCTATCCCTACCCTGCTCAGCCTCTGGTAACTGTTATTCTACTCTCTATCAACAAGAGTTGAATTGTTTTAATTTTTAGCTCCCAGAAAAAAGTGAGAACATGCAAAGTTTGTCTTTCTGTGCCTGGTTTATTTTACTTAACATGATGTCCTTCAATTCCAGCCATGTTGCTGCAAATGACAGGATCTCATTCTTTTTTTATTGCTGAATAGTAATCCATTGTGTATATGTACCTAAGTGATGGACATTTAGGTTACTTCCCAATCTTGGCTGTTGTTTACAGTGCTGCAACAAACATGAGAGTGCAGATATCTCCTTGATAAAATGATTTCCCTTTATTTGGGTATATACCTAGCAGTGGGATTGCAGATCATATGGCAGCTCTATTTTTAGTTTTTTGAGGAACCTCCAAACCGTTCTCTGTAGTGGTTGTACTATATTTACGTTCTCGCTAACAGTGTATGAGTTCCCTTTTTTCCATACCCTCGCTGGCATTCATTATTGCCTGTCTTTTTGATAAAAGCCATTTTAACTGAAGTATGATGAGGCCACATTGTAGTTTTGATTTGCATTTCTCTGATGATCAATGATGTTGAGCACCTTTTCATAAACCTGTTTGCCATTTGTATGTCTTCTTTTAAGAAATGTCTATTCAGATATTTTGCCTGTTTTTAAATCAGATTTTTAGATTTTTTCCAACTGGGTTGTTTGAGCTCCTTATATATTCTGGTTATTAGTCCCTCATCAGATAGATAGCTTGCAAATATTTTCTCCCGTTTTGTGAGTTATCACTTCATTGTGCTGGTTGTTTTCTTTGCTATGCAGAAGCTTTTTGACTTGATTTTATCCCGTTTGTCCATTTTTGCTTTGGTTGTCTGTGTTTTTGAGGTATTACTCGAGCAATCTTTGCCCAGAACAATGTCCTACAGATTTTCCCCAATGTCTTCTTGTAGTAGTTTCATAGTTTGAGGTCTCAGATTTAAATCTTTATTCTATTTTAATTTGATTTTTGTATATGGTGAGAGATAGGGATCTAGTGTCATTATTCTGCATATGAATATTCAATTTCCCGGCACAATTTATTGAAGACACTGTCCTTTCTCCAATGTATGGTCTTAGCACCTTAAAATGAGTTCAGTGTAGATGCATGGATTTATCTCTGGGGTCTCCATTCTGTTCCTTTGGTCTACGTATCTGTTTATATGCCAGTATGTGCTGCTTTGGTTACTATATCTCTATAGCATAATTTGAAGTCAGGTGATGTAATTCCTCCAGTTTTGTTCTTTTTGCTCAGGATAGCCTTTGCTACTATGTATTTTGTGGTTCCATATAAATTTTAGAATTATTTTTTTCTATTTCTGTGAAGAATATTATTGATATTTTGACAGGGAGTACACTGAATATGCAGATTGCTAAAATTTAATCTTTATTCTTGCATCTTCCTATTATCTCTCTGAAATCTGTTCTGCTAAACTTCTACACACACACAAATATATTTATATTCATGTTCATTGATTTCTTCAAAGATCATCTGACAATGGATTCTTTAGAGTAGTCTGGCCCTCAGGTTATGTTGTTCCATTAAACATAATCTCTCAGTTGTTTATTATTTAGATTCTTGGTATTGGTTCACTGGTATGTGTGTGTGTTTATGTGTATGTGTATGCGCATGTGTGTTTTCAGGTAAAGTTTAAATTTTACCTGCCTTCCAGGGGTGATATGAAGCATAACTAACTTTGGTGAAATGCAAATTCTAACAGTAATCATTCTGTAGGCTTACACGCTTAAACTTTTTTTACACAGCCTACTTACCAAATGAATAATTTAGCATGCAAATCTCAGATATATTCAAAGACAAGTGCATATGAAACTAGGTTAAGTATTTTGTGATTTGAGGTTATGATAGCCAAACGTTTTTGCTCTCCATGATTTCAAGAAATAGAAAGATGATAGAGTAATTTTGCAAATAGTTAAGCTTCTGCCTCTTGTGCCATTGGCAATAGAACATTATTACAGATCATTTTGTTTTCTATTTCTGACTGTTTGTCTCTTGGAGGAAATTCTTTACTCACAGTGCCTAGTTCAGTGCCAGGTTCAAGTTAAGGTAAATAACAGCTTTCTGAATGGATGTTCATTGTCATGATGGCTCTTATCAGAAGGGAAAAATCATACATTCCCAAAACCAAAAAAATCTTTAAGAGACTATAGAGATGAGTCACTGACTTTTGAATTATGAGGCTCTCCAGATGGCAGCTATTAACTTTATAAAAAATCTGCAAAAGTGAAGGGTTACTACTATTCCTTGGTAGACTATTCCAGTGTCTCATTCTCTTCTTATTAAATAGACAATGCAATGACTGCTTATAGTTCTTGGCACTGTGAAATAAAATGGCAAAGAGAACAGAATCTTGATCTTGGGAAGTTATAGGTTAGTGAACCACTAATAATTAGAACAAGAAGGAGCCTTTAGAATGATTCCACCCTACTCTGATTCCTTCATTTTATAGGTCAGTGTTGTGAACTGAATGTTTTTGTCCCTCCCTCCCCCCAAAATGTTATATGTTAAAATTCTAATCCCTAATATAATAGTATTCAAACATAGGGCCTTTGAGAGGTGGTTAGATCATGAGGGTGGAGCCCTCATGAATGAGATGAGTGTCCTTGTAAAAAGAAACACTCACCACTCCTATTCAACATAGTATTGGAAGTCCTGACCAGAGGAATCAGGCAAGGGAAAGAAATAAAGAGCATCCAAATAAGAAGAGAGGAAGTCAGACTATCCCTGTTTACAGATGACATGATTCTATATCTGGAGAACCCCATTGTCTCTGCCCAAAAGCTCCTTGAGCTGATAAATAACTTCAGCAAAGTTGTGGGATACAAAATCAATGTACAAAAACCACTAGCAGTCCCATTCACCAACAACAGCCAAGCTCAAGGCCAAATCAGGAATGCAGTCCTATTCACAATTGCCACAAAAAGAATGAAAATACCTAGGAATACAGCTAACTAGCAAGGTGAATGATCTCTATTGGGGGAACCTGCCCCCAATATTTCAACATAGGTTCTTTCTATTTTCCATAAATGTTGGCTGGCTGAGAAATAAAGACAGACAGTATAAAGAGAGGAATTTTACAGCTGGGCTGCCAGGGGTGACATTACATATCAGTAGGACCGTGATGCATGCCTCAAAACCAACAAGTTTTTATTAAGGGTTTCGAAAGGGGAGGGGGTGTAAGAACAGGGAGTAGGTACAAAGATCACATGCTTCAAAAGGCAAAAAGCAGAACTACTAATAAGGGTCTAACAAAGATCACATGCTTCTGAGGAAACAGGACAAAGGGCAAAGGCAGAACAACTGATAAGGGTCCAATAAAGATCACAAGGCAAAGGGCAAAAGCAGAGCTACTGATAAGGGTCTATGATCAGTGGTGCATGTATTGCCTTAATAAACATCTTAAACAACAGAAAACAGGGTTCAAGAGCAGAGAACTGGTCTGACCACAAATTTACCAGGGCAGAGTTTTTCCCCACCCTAGTAAGCTTGAGGGTACTGCAGAAGACCAGGGCGTATCTCAGTCCTTATCTCAACAGCATAATACAGACCTTCCCAGAGTGGCCGTTTATAGACCTCCCCCCAGGAATGCATTCCTTTCCCAGAGTATTAATATTAATATTCCTTGCTAGGAAAAGAATTTAGCGATATCTCTCCTACTTGCACGTCCATTTATAGGCTCTCTGCAAGAAGAAAAATATGGCTCTTTTTGCCCGACCCCGCAGGCAGTCAGACCTTGTGGTTGTCTTTCCTTGTTCCCTAAAAATCGCTGTTATTCTGTTCTTTTTCAAGGTGCACTGATTTCATATTGTTCAAACACACATGTTTTACAATCAATTTCTACAGCTAACACAATTATCACAGTGGTCCTGAAGTGATGTACATCCTCAGCTTACGAAGATAACAGGATTAAGAGAATAAAGTAAAGACAGGCATTAGAAATTATAAAAGTATTATTTGGGAACTGATAAATATCCATGATATCTTCACAATTTATGTTCCTCTGATGCTACTCCAGCCAGTCCCTCTGTTTGGGGTCCCTGACTTCCCACAACAGATCTCTACAATGAGAATACAAAACACTGTTCAAAGGAATCAGAGATAACAAAAAGAAATGGAAAAACATCCCATGCTCATGGATAGGAGGAATCAATATCATTAAAATGGCCATACTGCCCAAAGCAATTTACAGATTTGATGTTATTTCTATCCAAAAACCAGTGACATTCTTCACAGAACTAGAAAAAACTATTTTGAAATTCATATGAAACCAAAAAAAGAGCCTGAATAGCCAAGGCAATCCTAAGCAAAAAGAACAAAGCTGGAGGCATCATGTTCTCTGACTTAAAATTATGCTACAGGGCTACAATAGCCAAAACAGCATGGTACTGGTACAAGAACAGACACATAGAACAATGTAACAGAATAGAGAACCCATAAATAAAGCCACACACCTACAACCATCTGATCTTCAACAAAGCTGACAAAAACAAGCAATGGGGAAAGGACTCCCTATTCAAAAAATGGTGCTGGAATAACTGGCTAGCCATATGCAGAAAATTGAAACTGGACTCCTTCCTTACACTATATACAAAAATCAACTCATGATGGATTAAAGACTTAAATAAAATGTAAAACTCAAAGCTATGAAAACTCTGGATGACAACCTGGACATCATCTGGTAAAGATGTTGTGATTAAGATGCCAAAAGCAATTGTAACAAAAACAGAAATTGACAAATGGAATGTAATTAAACTTAAGAGTTTCTGCACAGCAAAAGAAACTATCAACAGAGTAAACAGACAACCTGCAGAATGGGAGAAAATATTTGCAAACTATGCATCTGACAAAGGTGTAAAGTTTAACGTCTATAAGGAACTTAAACAAATCTATAAGAAAAAAATAAACAACCCCTTTAAAAAGTGGATAAAAGACATGAACAGACACTTTTCAAAAATAGACATAGATGTGGCCAACAAGGATATGAAAAAAAGCTCAATATCACTGATCATTAGATAAATGAAAATCAAAACCACAATAAACTACCATCTCATACTAGTCAGGATGGCTATTATTAAAAAGTCAAAAAATGACAATGCTGGTGAGATTGTTAATACACTGTGATGGAAGTATAAATTAGTTCAAACATTGTGGAAGGCAGTGTGACAATTTCTCAAAGACCTACAAACAGAACTACCATTCAACCCAGAAATATATAATACATATTTCTATATAATATATATAGAAATGTATTTAATTTTTCTGTATGCACCTTGTGTCCTTAAATTCCCTTACTATTTCTAGTATTTTTGAAGATTCATTATAATTTACATAATAATGTCTTGTGCAAATGGAGGTCATTTTATCTCTTTTTCTAATGATCTAGATATCTTTTATTTTTTTCTCTTGTCATATTGCCCCCTAGCTAGAACCTCAGTACAATGTTGAATGGAAGTGATGAAGGCAGATATCTTGCTTTATTCTTATCAGAGAAGAAAAGTCTTTGGTCTTTTATCAGTGTTTGGTGTTAGCTGTAGGTATTTTTGCATATCTCCTTTATAAGACTGAGGAAGTTCTTGTATATTTCAAGTTTTCTGAGAGCTTTGATGTCTGAGTATTAAATTTTATCGAAGTCATTGCCTGCATCTAACCATTTTTTTTTTCTTTCTATTGGTTAATGTGACAAAATTACATATATATGTTAAGCTAACCTTGAAATCCTCAGATAAACCAACTTGGTCCTGATGTGTTATTTCTACACACTAGATCTGGTTGAGGGTTTAATTTCTGCTATCCCCTGAGGTATAACTGATTGACCCAGTCCCATCTCAGCATATTCTGATGACATTCTCTGCAAATGTTCTCAGTTCTTTTGATGTCCTTAGTTATTCTGATGACTAGGAATTCTTGCTGACCACAAGCCCCCTCTGACTCCCTGCCATATTGATCATATTTCCCATGATCCTAGGAAGTCTCTTTTTTGATATTAAAAAATGTGTAATATGAATATCAGCCCTATTGCCAGTTGGCCAGACTCTCAACTGAGACGTCATACTAAATAAAAGCAAGTATCTAACATGCTTCTTGCTCTGCATGCTGATGCCCAGAAATAAGAAACAAGTGATTGTAGATAACTAAATTAGTTTATTATCTGCCTTCACTATACACTTTCAATTTTTTTCCCACAATATTTCAGAGCTAGAACTTCCGTTTTTTTAAAATTATACTTTAAGTTTTAGTGTACATGTGCACAATGTGCAGGTTTGTTGCACATGTATACATGTGCCATGTTGGTGTGCTACACCCATTAACTCATCATTTAGCATTAGGTATATCTCCTAATGCTATCCCTCCCCCCTTCCCCCACCCCACAACAGGCCCCAGTGTGTGATGTTCCCCTTCCTGTGTCCATGTGTTCTCATTGTTCAGTTCCCACCTATGAGTGAGAACATGCGTTCTTTGGTTTTTTGTCCTTGCGATAGTTTGCTGAGAATGATGGTTTCCAGCTTCATCCATGTCCCTACAAAGACTTGAACTCATCATTTTTTATGGCTGCATAGTATTCCATGGTGTATATGTGCCACCTTTTCTTAATCCATTCTATCATTGTTGGACATTTGGGTTGGTTCCAAGTCTTTGGTATTGTGAATAGTGCCGCAACAAACAGATGTGTGCATGTGTCTTTATAGCAGCATGATCTATAATCATCCCAGTAATGGGATGGCTGGGTCAAATGGTAATTCTAGTTCTAGATCCCTGAGGAATCGCCACACGACTTCCACAATGGTTGAACTAGTTTACAGTCCCACCAGCAGTGTAAAAGTGTTCCTATTTCTCCACATCCTCTCCAGCACCTGTTGTTTCCTGACTTTTTAATGATCGCCATTCTAACTGGTGTGAGATGGTATCTCATTGTGGTTTTGATTTGTATTTCTCTGATGGCCAGTGATGATGAGCATTTTTTCGTGTGTCATTTGGCTACATAAATGTCTTCTTTTGAGAAGTGTCTATTCATACGCTTTGCTCACTTTTTGATGGGTTTTTTTTTTCTTGTAAATTTGTTTGAGTTCTTTGTAGATTCTGGATATTAGCCCTTTGTCAGATGAGTAGATTGCAAACATTTTCTCCCATTTTGTAGGTTGCCTGTTCACTCTGATGGTAGTTTCTTTTGCTGTGCAGAAGCTCTGTAGTTTAATTAGATCCCATTTGCCAATTTTGTCTTTTGTTGCCATTGCTTTTGGTGTTTTAGACATAAAGTCCTTGCCCGTGCCTATGTCCTAAATGGTATTGCCTAGGTTTTCTTCTAGGGTTTTTATGGTTTTAGGTCTAACATTTAAGTCTTTAATCCATCTTGAATTAATTTTTGTGTAAGGTGTAAGGAAGGGATCCAGTTTCAGCTTTCTACATATGGCTAGCCAGTTTTCCCAACACTATTTATTAAATAGAGAATCCTTTCCCCATTTCTTGTTTTTGTCAGGTTTGTCAAAGATCAGATAGTTATAGATAAGCAACATTATTTCTGAGGGCTCTGTTCTGTTCCATTGATCTATATCTCTGTTTTGGTACCAGTACCATGCTGTTTTGGTTACTGTAGCCTTGTAGTATAGTTTGAAGTCAGGTAGCGTGATGCCTCCAGCTTTGTTCTTTTGGCTTAGGATTGACTTGGCGATGCGGGCTCTTTTTTCGTTCCATATGAACTTTAAAGTAGTTTTTCCAATTCTGTGAAGAAAGTCATTGGTAGCTTGATGGGGATGGCATTGAATCTGTAAATTACCTTGGGCAGTATGGCCATTTTCATGATATTGAGTCTTCCTATCCATGAGCATGTAATGTTCTTCCATTTGTTTGGGTCCTCTTTTATTTCTTTGAGCAGTGGTTTGTAGTTCTCCTTGAAGAGGTCCTTCACATCCCTTGTAAGTTGGATTCCTAGGTATTTTATTCTCTTTGAAGCAATTGTGAATGGGAGCTCACTCATGATTTGGCTCTCTGTCCGTTATTGGTGTATAAGAATGCTTGTGATTTTTGCCCGTTGATTTTGTATCATGAGACTTTGCTGAAGTGGCCTATCAGCTTAAGGAGATTTTGGGCTGAGATGATGGGGTTTTCTAGATATACAATGATGTCATCTGCAAACAGGGACAATTTGACTTCCTCTTTTCCTAATTGAATGCCCTTTATTTCCTTCTCCTGCCTGATTGCCCTGGCCAGAACTTCCAACACTATGTTGAGTAGGAGTGGTGAGAGAAGGCATCCCTGTCTTGTGCCAGTTTTCAAAGGGAATGCTTCCAGTTTTTGCCCATTCAGTATGATATTGGCTGTGGGTTTGTCATAGATAGCTCTTATTATTTTGAGATACGTCCTATCAATACCTAATTTATTGAGAGTTTTTAGCATGAAGCGTTGTTGAATTTTGTCAAAGGCCTTTTCTGCATCTATTGAGATAATCATGTGGTTTTTGTCATTGATTGTTTATATGCTGGATTACATTTATTGATTTGCATATGTTGAACCAGCCTTGCATCCCAGGCATGAAGCCCACTTGATCATGGTGGATAAGCTTTTTGATGTGCTGCTGGATTCCGTTTGCCAGTATTTTATTGAGAATTTTTGCATCGATATTCATCAGGGATATTGGTCTAAAATTCTCTTTTTTGGTGTGTGTCTCTGCCAGGCTTTGGTATCAGGATGATGCTGGCCTCATAAAATGAGTTAGGGAGGATTCCCTCTTTTTCTATTGATTGGAATAGTTTCAGAAGGAATGGTACCAGTTCCTCCTTGTACCTCTGGTAGAATTTGGCTGTGAATCCATCTGGTCCTGGACTTTTTTTGGTTGGTAAGCTATTAATTATTGCCTCAATTTCAGATCCTGTTATTGGTCTATTCAGAGATTCAACTTCTTCCTGGTTTAGTCTTGGGGGAGTGTATGTGTTGAGGAATTTATCCATTTCTTCCAGATTTTCTAGTTTATTTGCATAGAGGTGTTTATAGTATTCTCTGATGGTAGTTTGTATTTCTGTGGGATCAGTGGTGATATCCCCTTCATCATTTTTCATTGCATCTATTTGATTCTTCTCTCTTTTCTTCTTTTTTAGTCTTGCTAGCGGTCTATCAATTTTTTTGATCTTTTCAAAAAACCAGCTCCTGGATTCATTGATTTTTTGTAGGGTTTGTTGTGTCTCTATTTCCTTCAGTGAGCTAGAACTTCTTATAAATTAAACAGTGAAAGTTTTTTCCTCACACCATCCTCCATTGTTCCTCCACAACTCCATAACCATTGTAGGCACTCACTGTCAAGAATTCAATACTTATCTTTCCAGATTTTTGTGTCTTCTTAAACAAATATATCCATTCATTCATCCATCCATCCTTTTATCTATCCATCATCCACCCATCCATCCATGTATTCACCTTTCTATTTATATTTGCAACATATTTGCAATTGTTCTTTGAAACCAAGTGCATTGACAAATTGCTTATTTGAATTTTTTTAATTTAAATATATCTTTCTTAGTGAATGCATAACTTGCTGCTTGATTTTTGCTTCTCCAATATATCTACAGCCTAGCAACAAATTACCCAACATTTATTTAGCTCCATGTTTTGCTTTTATCTGTAGTTTTTTTCTTTTTATTGTTGAGTGATATTCCATTGTATAGGTTACAAGAATTTGTTTATCCATTCACCAGTTGACAGATATTTGGGTTCTCTGCCCATTTTGGCTAATATGAGTATACTGTCTATGAAGATTCATGTGTGTGTCCATTTTTTGGGGGGAGATATATATTTATGTTTCTTTTAGGTAGTTACATTGGAGCATAATTGCTCAGCAATATGGTAAGTGTATGTTAACTTTAAAATAAATTATTCAGCATTTTTCAAAGTAGTTGTACTATTTTACACTAACAATGGATGAGAGTTTCAGTTCTTCCACATTTTCAGCAGTACTTGGTATTGTCAGTCTCTTTTAAATTTTAGCCATTTTAGTTGGGTTACAGAATTATGTTGTTGTGATTTTAATTTGCATTTCCCTGATGACTTGTTGTTTTATAACCATAGATTATGAATGTTTGTTGTTTGGGACTTTATCTGAGAAAATCATTGTCAGCCTTTCTTTTTCTTTTTCAGGAGAGATTTTTTATTTGCTTTTGCTAATTAGCTTGGGTCCCTACTGACTTCAACCACTTTAATTTTCTACTTGGTGCTTCTCAGATGAAGCAAGTAGTGTGAATTCTAGACATAAAATAATTTGAGCAAATAAAACTTCCAAGGGAAGATGTTTTCCCCCTTTCATTAGCACTAACATCAAATCAAATCGGGCAGGTTTTCTTGCCATCTCTTCCTATAATTCATTATTCCCATGTGATCCACTTAGTTTCGCAGCTTTAAACAGAAGTCTATTACATTTCCTAGCTCTCATATGTCCTAGGAATCAATTGCCTTCTCCAGTAACTTGTTTGACAATCAAAGCAGAAACTCGGGGTCACTAGCATTTAGTAGTTAGTAGTGATTTTGAGCAAAGCTGTCTCTAATGCTTGTGTACCTCCGTAGTTTTTTCTTCAGTCTCTTTCGAAGTCTTTCTTCTGATTCTTGTTTTATACCAGGTTAACTATTCATTTAAAAGAAAATCTTAAGAAATTTTTTAAACAAGATAGTAATTCAGGCTATCTGACCTACCATTTTGCTGTAAATGGAAATATTTTTCCTTTTATTAAAACACTGATATTTCTCATAATTTTAAAATTTTTAAAAATACATAATTTCTGAATTTTAAATGCCAATCTTTTATCAATGCATTTCAAGTATTCTATTGTGATTAATGGTGAACTCTTTTCTTATTATATATACTTTGTATATTAAAAAGCATTGGCATTTTTGGAAATTAGCGATTATACTGATGTTCAATTTAATGAACTGTATAATCTTAGAATATTTTTTATTTTTCACTTTTTTTACATATTTACACTTCCCATTTCTTTGTGTCATCTAGTCACATTGCACAGACCTTTCAGAATGTTATGAAATGGTGACTTTAGTTGGAATTCCTATAATAGTGTATCATAAAATATGATGTTGCTATTACTATCTATTTCTCTTTTAAATGTTTAAAAATTATGATAAGATGTTGAAATTTTATAAATACTGTTTTGCCTTTGTGTCTGGAATTGGTTCCTTCTGGTGGGTTCTTGGTCTCGTTGACTTCTGGAATGAAGTTGCGGCCCCTCGCGGTGAGTGTTCTTAAAGATTGTGTGTCTGGAGTTTGTTGCTTCAGATGTGTCTGGAGTTTCTTCCTTCTGGTGGGTTCCTGGTCTTGCTGACTTCAGGAGTGAAGCCGCAGACCTTCGCAGTGAGTGTTACAGCTCTTAAAGGTGGTGCATCTGGAGTTGTTCATTCCTCCCGGTGGGTTCATAGTCTCTCTGACTTCAGGAGTGAAGCTGCAGACCTTCGTGGTGAGTGTTACAGCTCATAAAGGTAGTGCAGACCCAAAGAGTGAGCAGCAGCAAGATTTATTGCGAAGAGCGAAAGAACTAAGATTCCACAGCATAGAAGAGGACCTGAGCGGGTTGCCGCTTCTGGCTCAGGTGGCCAGCTTTTATTCCCTTATTTGGCCCTGCCCGCGTCCTGCTGATTGGTCCATTTTACAGAGTGCTGATTGATGTGTTTTTACAGAGTACTGATTGGTGGGTTTACAAACCTTTAGCTAGACACAGAGTGCTGATTGGTGCATTTTTAGAGTGCTGATTGGTGCGTTTACAAACCTTTAGCTAGACACAGAGTGCTGATTGGTTTGTTTACAATCCTTTAGCTAGACAGAAAAGTTCTCCAAGTCCCCATCCAACCCAGAAGCCCAGAGGCTTCACCTCTCAGCTTTAATTAAGGTACTCTCTATTTTAATTCCCCCTTTGACCTAGTAGTGGCGATTTCCTAAATTTATTTTACTGAAACATCCTATTATTGGAAGATAATTTAGGCAAGGCCTAGTCTATTAATGCCCTAATTTAATATTTTCTAAAACTTTTTATTAGCACTTATTAAAGTATGATGGCCAGGTGCGGTGGCTCATGCCTATAATCCCAGCACTTTGGGAGGCCAAGGTGGGTGGATCACTTGAGGTCAGGAGTTTGAGACCAGGCTGATCAACATGGAGAAACTCCATCTCTACTAAAAATACAAAATTAGTTGGCCATGGTGGTGCAAGCCTGTAATCCTAGCTACTCAGGAGGCTGAGGCAGGAGAATCGCTTGAACTTGGGAGGCGGAGGTTGCGGTGAGCCGAGGTTGCCCCATTGCACTCCAGCCTGAGCAACAAGAGTGAAACTGTCTCAAAAAAAAAAAAAGTATGAATTGGTATATACTTTTATATATAGTATATCATTATCCTTTCTGCTTATTACTTTATTTTTAGACTGTTTTTATTATAATAATTTTAAAATTTTTCTTTTATCACTACCAAATTTTACTATGACTTAATGCAATTGTAGAATTAGCCATTAATCAAAGGTCTAAATATTTTAATTGTGAAATTTTTTGAACTTGACACTATGACAAGGAGCAGAGGCATGAGCTAATAAGAAAACTTTTTGTTAACATTCTCAGTTTCTTCCTTGGTTGCTGCTGTTTGTTGTTTTATTCATTTTACTTGTCAAAGATACAAACTTTGCGTTTAAGTGTAAAATGAATCTTCTATAATGACCAACTTATTTTTCTCAAACAGAGCCCCCCTAAGAAATTTAAGAGAAAATATTTTGATGGTTTCTCTCTGAAAGCAAATTTATACCACACCTATAATAGAGGATTACAAAACAAAGTGAGTTTATAGATAATGAGGTTATCATCACAGTATTAATGTGAACATTACAATAGAGTTTGTATTAGTTTTCTAGGGCTGCCATAACAAAGTATCGTATACTTCGTGGCTTAAAACAAAAGCAATTCATTCTTTCATAATTCTGGAGTCCAGCAATTTAAAATCAAGGTGTTGGCAGGCTGTACTCTCTTTGACAGCTCTAGGGGATAATCCTGCCTTGCCTCTTACAAAACTTATAAGGATACTTGTCATTGAACTGGAGGCTAATCTGAGATGATCTCATTTCATCTAACTTACATCTGCAAAGACCCTTTTACCAACTAAAGTCATATTCACAGGTTCTAGGTATTAGAATGTGAACAAATCTTTTTGGGGGTCACCATTTAACACACAGCAGATGACTGAATTAAATTTCCTACAGCCATCGTATTCAAACTAATACAATTTATTATAATAAGAAGGAAAATCAAGCTTTACAGTAATTATAGTCACTAAGCTGAAGATCACAAACAAAAGTCATGGCAATAAATTATTTATAGTTAAAAAGCAGAATATCAAGAACTTGCTGTCACAGTAAAATAATCTAAACTTGTACACAATCTTATGATGCCAAGAAACTGAATATATAGAAACAGAACTCACATAGAATGTTCTCTCTTTTTATACAAACACTCACATTTTCTCTGTGATAGCTTTTAATTTTACGTCTGTATCATAACTGGTTTATTATATTTATAATAAAATATAAAGAATTTTAGACTTTATATTCTAAAAAGCAACTAACTTAACAATTTTCTTTCCTTCCCAAGGTTTTTAACTGAGTAAAGTTACTTCTGTCCTGTGGCTTCAATTAATATTTTAACCAAGCTTAAGCAACATTTTCAAGACCTTTTAAAATTTTCATAGATCATTTTTGGTAACTTAAATTCTACCAGAGAACTCCTGTAGTTTCTTTTCATATTCAAGTTTATTTACAAAAAAAACACAAAGTAGTTATGTGTGATTTTTATGATTCTTTATTTTCCTCTATACTTGTAGTTATTTTTCCATTATGATTTCTATTGTAAGGTATTTGTGTTGTTTCTCCCTTTCTCTCTTTTGTTTTAATTTGGTTAGCTAATGACATTGAATTTGTTATTTTTCACAACCAGTTATTTAATTGACAGTGCTATTATTGGGGTTTTTTGTTTACTCTTTATTTCTACCTTTGCTTTAATTATTTCATTTTTCTGAGTTTATTTGGTTTTTAATTTAAATTTAAACAGCAACTTGTGGCTAGTGGCTGCTGTTTTTGATAGTGCATCTTAGATTACAGCAACATTGTCATAATATTGATGAGTTAAGTTGTTCACTAGAGAGAGAGAGGGCATAATAGGTTATGGTGTTAGAAGGCAGGAATGTGGTTATATTTGTTGAGGATGGGTAGTGACTAGAAGGTGGCATGAGGGGGTTTCTGAGGCTTTGTGATGTTTTGTTTCTTGATCTGTCACTGTTCCATAAATATACTCATTCTGTAAAAATTCATAGAGCTGTGCCTTACAGTTTGCACATTTTTCAATATAAATTAAAAGAAAGAATATACTAAGTGGAATTTATTTTAGTCATGCAAAGGTGTTTCAATAATAGTAATACACCATGTGATTTTTATAGTTGACATTTGATAAAATGTAGCACTGATTCCTAACAAAAACATACAATAAAATAGTAACTGATATATTCTTTCTCAATATAAGCATACCTCAGAGATATAGCATGTTTGGTTCCAGATCATGTCAACAAAGGAACTATCACAATAAAGTGAGTCACACAATTCTCTTGGTCTTCCAGTGCATAATAAAAGTTATGTTTACACTATATTTTATTCCATTAAGTGTGCCATAGCATTGTGTCTGAAAAGTCAATGTATATGCCTTAATTT